>NC_092729.1:80664933-80919933 GCF_047496885.1 Scyliorhinus torazame
AACGGAAGAGATTCCCACAGAATTAGGGATACGGTGGATTGACACAAACTGTATTCCTGACACAGCTTTAAAACCTCTTTAATATCACTCCAGAAAACACCTTCCAATTCCCCCTGAACCAATAATAATCAGTCGTGAATGCAGCAACCCTTAACTGCTATCATTGTTCACACTAAACAACAGCAACAAAACCGTCTCCGCTCTCGATCCACTGTTAAACACAGTTAGCACTGAGGCACACCAGCTTTATACAGATGTTCATTGTGTGATTGAGAGATCTTTCGATGCTGCTTTAACAAAACAGACCTGACTCCTATGAGAACCAAGCAGAAACTCTGTATTCCTCCAGCAGATGTTCCTCGAGTTGTTTTCAGTGCGCCGTCTGATCGGAGCGGTTTGACACTTGTGAAGAAATGGCTAATCCGTCTGCGCAAGTATCTTTGAACTGAACGGAGATGCTTCACCTCTCCTCGCAGCTCCATCTAAAACTAACGCTGTTTTCCTGCCAAATGCCCGATTCCCTGGCTCGACCCAGGAATCACACCATTTCGCCCAGCTGAAATCTAGTTAACTCCGTGGGGAATCCTCCGCTCAGCCCAAACAAAATCGCACGAGCCCCAGCTTTTTACGGGGCCTTAATTGCACCCCTGTCTCCCAAAACTTTTCAACCCAGGATTCTGTAAAAACACGACTAACCCAGGCTTTTCCCACTTAGCGAGCGTGTCAGATAGCTGCGACATAATACCTCTGACAGTCCTACAGCAGTCACATTAGGGATAGATAGGCCCCAGTATTGATATCTGCCTCTCTTTCCTTCCTCTTAGGGATCCCTCGGTCAAACGAACCATCTGTAAATGCTGTTCCTCCCTCCTGCTTCCGGGGCTGACGGCAACGGTACGGCACAGAAGTAAGTTCGCAGTTAGCCAGGAACGGAAGGGTTAAAGTAAAGGGCAGGGTGTTCAGGCGCCTTGTCTGAGCTCGATTGTAGCTGAAGGAGTCTCTTCCAGAGAAACAGGTCCTATATTACCGTGTATACATTACCTCCGACAGTGCAGCACCGGGGGGAGTGTGGGCCTGGATTATGGAGCTCAAATCCTAGAGTGTATAGATCTACCCCCCGACAGTGTATCGCTCCCTCAGTACTGGCACCGGGGGCAGTGTCGGCCTGGATTATGGAGCTCAAATCCTAGAGTATATACATCTCCCTCCGACAGTGCAGCGCTCCCTCAGTGCTGGCACCGGGGGGAGTGTCGGCCTGGATGATGGAGCTCAAATCCTAGAGTATAGACATCTCCCTCCGGCAGTGCAGGGCTCCCTCAGTAGTGGCACCGGGGGGAGTGTCGGCCTGGATTATGGAGATCAAATCCTAGAGTATAGACATCTCCCTCCGACAGTGCAGCACTCCCTCAGTACTGGCACCGGGGGGAGTGTGGGCCTGGATTATGGAGCTCAAATCCTAGAGTATAGACATCTCCCTCCGACAGTGCGGCGCTCCCTCAGTACTGGCACCGGGGGGAGTGTGGGCCTGGGTTATGGAGCTCAAATCCTAGAGAATACACATCTCCCTCCGACAGTGCGGCGCTCCCTCAGTACTGGCACCGGGGGGAGTGTCGGCCTGGATTATGGAGCACAAATCCTAGTGTATAGACATCTCCCTCCGACAGTGCAGCGCTCCCTCAGTACTGGCACCGGGGGGAGTGTGGGCCTGGGTTATGGAGCAGTGCAGCACTCCCTCAGTACTGACCCTCTGACAGTGCGGCACTCCCTCAGTACTGACCCTCTGACAGTGCGGCACTCCCTCAGTACTGACCCTCTGACAGTGCGGCGCTCCCTCAGTACTGACCCTCTGACAGTGCGGCACTCCCTCAGTACTGACCCTCTGACAGTGCGGCGCTCTCTCAGCACTGACCCTCTGACAGTGCGGCACTCCCTCAGTACTGACCCTCTGTCAGTGCGGCACTCCCTCAGTACTGACCCTCTGACAGTGCGGCACTCCCTCAGTACTGACCCTCTGACAGTGCAGCACTCCCTCAGTACTGACCCTCTGACAGTGCGGCACTCCCTCAGTACTGACCCTCTGACAGTGCGGCGCTCCCTCAGTACTGACCCTCTGACAGTGCGGCACTCCCTCAGTACTGACCATCTGACAGTGCGGCGCTCCCTCAGTACTGACCCTCTGACAGTGCAGCACTCCCTCAGTACTGACCCTCTGACAGTGCGGCGCTCCCTCAGTACTGACCCTCTGACAGTGCAGCACTCCTTCAGTACTGACCCTCTGACAGTGCGGCGCTCCCTCAGTACAGACCCTCTGACAGTGCGGCACTCCCTCAGTACTGACCCTCTGACAGTGCTGCGCTCCCTCAGTACTGACCCTCTGACAGTGCAGCACTCCCTCAGTACTGACCCTCTGACAGTGCGGCACTCCTTCAGTACTGACCCTCTGACAGTGCGGCGCTCCCTCAGTACTGACCCTCTGACAGTGCAGCACTCCCTCAGTACTGAGCCTCTGACAGTGCGGCGCTCCCTCAGTACTGAGCCTCTGACAGTGCGGCGCTCCCTCAGTACTGACCCTCTGACAGTGCAGCACTCCCTCAGTACTGACCCTCTGACAGTGCAGCACTCCCTCAGTACTGACCCTCTGACAGTTCAGCACTCCCTCAGTACTGACCCTCTGACAGTGCGGCACTCCCTCAGTACTGACCCTCTGACAGTGCAGCACTCCCTCAGTACTGACCCTCTGACAGTGCAGCACTCCCTCAGTACTGACCCTCTGACAGTGCGGCACTCCCTCAGCACTGACCCTCTGACAGTGCAGCACTCTCTCAGCACTGACCCTCTGACAGTGCAGCACTCTCTCAGCACTGACCCTCTGACAGTGCGGCACTCTCTCAGCACTGACCCTCTGACAGTGCGGCACTCCCTCAGTACTGACCCTCTGACAGTGCGGCACTCCCTCAGTACTGACCCTCTGACAGTGCGGCACTCCCTCAGTACTGACCCTCTGACAGTGCGGCACTCCCTCAGTACTGACCCTCTGACAGTGCGGCACTCCCTCAGTACTGACCCTCTGACAGTGCGGCGCTCTCTCAGCACTGACCCTCTGACAGTGCGGCGCTCCCTCAGCATTGACCCTCTGACAGTGCGGCACTCCCTCAGTACTGACCCTCTGACAGTGCGGCACTCCCTCAGTACTGACCCTCTGACAGTGAGGCACTCCCTCAGTACTGACCCTCTGACGGTGCAGCACTCCCTCAGTACTGACCCTCTGAGAGTGCGGCACTCCCTCAGCATTGACACTCTGACAGTGCAGCACTCCCTCAGCACTGACCCTCTGACAGTGCGGCACTCTCTCAGCACTGACCCTCTGACAGCCGGCACTCTCTCAGTACTGGCCCTCTGACAGTGCGGCACTCTCTCAGTACTGACTCTCTGACAGTGCGGCACTCCCTCAGTACTGACCCTCTGACAGTGCGGCGCTCCCTCAGTACTGACACTCTGACAGTGCAGCACTCCCTCAGCACTGACCCTCTGACAGTGCGGCACTCCCTCAGTACTGACACTCTAACAGTGCGGCACTCCCTCAGTACTGACCCTCTGACAGTGCGGCACTCCCTCAGTACTGACCCTCTGACAGTGCGGCACTCCCTCAGTACTGACCCTCTGACAGTGCGGCACTCCCTCAGTACTGACCCTCTGACAGTGAGGCACTCCCTCAGTACTGACCCTCTGACAGTGCGGCGCTCCCTCAGTACTGACCCTCTGACAGTGCAGCACTCCCTCAGTACTGACCCTCTGACAGTGCAGCACTCCCTCAGTACTGACCCTCTGACAGTGCAGCACTCCCTCAGTACTGACCCTCTGACATTGCAGCACTCCCTCAGTACTGACCCTCTGACAGTGCAGCGCTCCCTCAGCACTGACCCTCTGACAGTGCGGCGCTCCCTCAGTACTGACCCTCTGACAGTGCGGCACTCCCTCAGTACTGACCCTCTGACAGTGCGGCACTCCCTCAGTACTGACCCTCTGACAGTGCGGCACTCCCTCAGTACTGACCCTCTGACAGTGCGGCGCTCCCTCAGTACTGACCCTCTGACAGTGCGGCACTCCCTCAGTACTGACCCTCTGACAGTGCGGCGCTCTCTCAGCACTGACCCTCTGACAGTGCGGCACTCCCTCAGTACTGACCCACTGACAGTGCGGCACTCCCTCAGTACTGACCCTCTGACAGTGCGGCACTCCCTCAGTACTGATCCTCTGACAGTGCGGCACTCCCTCAGTACTGACCCTCTGACAGTGCGGCACTCCCTCAGTACTGGCCCTCTGACAGTGCGGCGCTCTCTCAGCACTGACCCTCTGACAGTGCAGCACTCCCTCAGTACTGATCCTCTGACAGTGCGGCACTCCCTCAGTACTGACCCTCTGACAGTGCGGCACTCCCTCAGTACTGGCCCTCTGACAGTGCGGCGCTCTCTCAGCACTGACCCTCTGACAGTGCAGCACTCTCTCAGTACTGACCCTCTGACAGTGCAGCACTCCCTCAGTATTCACTCTCTGACAGTGCAGCTCTCCCTCAGTACTGACCCTCTGACAGTGCGGCACTCCCTCAGTACTGACCGTCTGACAGTGCGGCACTCCCTCAGTACTGACCCTCTGACAGTGAGGCACTCCCTCAGTACTGACCCTCTGACGGTGCAGCACTCCCTCAGTACTGACCCTCTGAGAGTGCGGCACTCCCTCAGCACTGACACTCTGACAGTGCAGCACTCCCTCAGCACTGACCCTCTGACAGTGCGGCACTCTCTCAGCACTGACCCTCTGACAGCCGGCACTCTCTCAGTACTGGCCCTCTGACAGTGCGGCACTCTCTCAGTACTGACTCTCTGACAGTGCGGCACTCCCTCAGTACTGACCCTCTGACAGTGCGGCGCTCCCTCAGTACTGACACTCTGACAGTGCAGCACTCCCTCAGCACTGACCCTCTGACAGTGCGGCACTCCCTCAGTACTGACACTCTAACAGTGCGGCACTCCCTCAGTACTGACCCTCTGACAGTGCGGCACTCCCTCAGTACTGACCCTCTGACAGTGCGGCACTCCCTCAGTACTGACCCTCTGACAGTGCGGCACTCCCTCAGTACTGACCCTCTGACAGTGAGGCACTCCCTCAGTACTGACCCTCTGACAGTGCGGCGCTCCCTCAGTACTGACCCTCTGACAGTGCAGCACTCCCTCAGTACTGACCCTCTGACAGTGCAGCACTCCCTCAGTACTGACCCTCTGACAGTGCAGCACTCCCTCAGTACTGACCCTCTGACATTGCAGCACTCCCTCAGTACTGACCCTCTGACAGTGCAGCGCTCCCTCAGCACTGACCCTCTGACAGTGCGGCGCTCCCTCAGTACTGACCCTCTGACAGTGCGGCACTCCCTCAGTACTGACCCTCTGACAGTGCGGCACTCCCTCAGTACTGACCCTCTGACAGTGCTGCACTCCCTCAGTACTGACCCTCTGACAGTGCGGCGCTCTCTCAGCACTGACCCTCTGACAGTGCGGCACTCCCTCAGTACTGACCCACTGACAGTGCGGCACTCCCTCAGTACTGACCCTCTGACAGTGCGGCACTCCCTCAGTACTGATCCTCTGACAGTGCGGCGCTCCCTCAGTACTGACCCTCTGACAGTGCGGCACTCCCTCAGTACTGGCCCTCTGACAGTGCGGCGCTCTCTCAGCACTGACCCTCTGACAGTGCAGCACTCTCTCAGTACTGACCCTCTGACAGTGCAGCACTCCCTCAGTATTCACTCTCTGACAGTGCAGCTCTCCCTCAGTACTGACCCTCTGACAGTGCGGCACTCCCTCAGTACTGACCGTCTGACAGTGCGGCACTCCCTCAGTACTGACCCTCTGACAGTGCGGCACTCCCTCAGTACTGACCCTCTGACAGTGCAGCACTCCCTCAGTACTGACCCTCTGACAGTGCAGCACTCCCTCAGTACTGACCCTCTGACAGTGCGGCGCTCCCTCAGTACTGACCCTCTGACAGTGCGGCACTCCCTCAGTACTGACCATCTGACAGTGCGGCGCTCCCTCAGTACTGACCCTCTGACAGTGCAGCACTCCCTCAGTACTGACCCTCTGACAGTGCGGCGCTCCCTCAGTACTGACCCTCTGACAGTGCAGCACTCCTTCAGTACTGACCCTCTGACAGTGCGGCGCTCCCTCAGTACAGACCCTCTGACAGTGCGGCACTCCCTCAGTACTGACCCTCTGACAGTGCTGCGCTCCCTCAGTACTGACCCTCTGACAGTGCAGCACTCCCTCAGTACTGACCCTCTGACAGTGCGGCACTCCTTCAGTACTGACCCTCTGACAGTGCGGCGCTCCCTCAGTACTGACCCTCTGACAGTGCAGCACTCCCTCAGTACTGACCCTCTGACAGTGCAGCACTCCCTCAGTACTGAGCCTCTGACAGTGCGGCGCTCCCTCAGTACTGAGCCTCTGACAGTGCGGCGCTCCCTCAGTACTGACCCTCTGACAGTGCGGCACTCCCTCAGTACTGACCCTCTGACAGTGCGGCACTCCCTCAGTACTGACCCTCTGACAGTGCGGCACTCCCTCAGTACTGACCCTCTGACAGTGCAGCGCTCCCTCAGTACTGACCCTCTGACAGTGCGACACTCCCTCAGTACTGACCCTCTGACAGTGCGGCACTCCCTCAGTACTGACCCTCTGACAGTGCGGTGCTCCCTCAGTACTGACCCTCTGACAGTGCGGCACTCCCTCAGTACTGACACTCAGACAGTGTAGTACTCCCTCAGTACTGACCCTCTGACAGTGCGGCGCTCCCTCAGTACTGACCCTCTAACAGTGCGGCACTCCCTCAGTACTGACCCTCTGACAGTGCGGCACTCCCTCAGTACTGACCCTCTGACAGTGCTGCACTCCCTCAGTACTGACCCTCTGACTGTGCGGTGCTCCCTCAGTACTGACCCTCTGACAGTGCGGCACTCCCTCAGTACTGACCCTCTGACAGTGCGGCACTCCCTCAGTACTGACCCTCTGACAGTGCTGCACTCCCTCAGTACTGACCCTCTGACTGTGCGGCACTCCCTCAGTACTTACCCTCTGACAGTGCGGCACTCCCTCAGTACTGACCCTCTGACAGTGCGGCACTCCCTCAGTACTGACCCTCTGACAGTGCGGTGCTCCCTCAGTACTGACCCTCTGACAGTGCGGCACTCCCTCAGTACTGACCCTCTGACAGTGCGGCACTCCCTCAGTACTGACCCTCTGACAGTGCTGCACTCCCTCAGTACTGACCCTCTGACTGTGCGGCACTCCCTCAGCACTGACCCTCTGACAGTGCGGCACTCCCTCAGTACTGACCCTCTGACAGTGCGGCACTCCCTCAGTACTGACCCTCTGACAGTGCAGCACTCCCTCAGTACTGACCCTCTGACAGTTCGGCACTCCCTCAGTACTGACCCTCTGACAGTGCGGCACTCCCTCAGTACTGACCCTCTGACAGTGCAGCACTCCCTCGGTACTGACCGTCTGACAGTGCGGCACTCTCTCAGGACTGACCCTCTGACAGTGCAGCGCTCCCTCAGTACTGACCCTCTGACAGTGCGGCACTCTCTCAGTACTGACCGTCTGACAGTGCGGCACTCTCTCAGTACTGACCCTCTGACAGTGCAGCACTCCCTCAGTACTGACCGTCTGACAGTGCGGCACTCTCTCAGGACTGACCCTCTGACAGTGCAGCGCTCCCTCAGTACTGACCCTCTGACAGTGCGGCACTCCCTCAGTACTGACCTCTGACAGTGCGGCACTCCCTTAGTACTGACCCTCTGACAGTGCGGCACTCCCTCAGTACTGACCCTCTGACAGTGCAGCACTCCCTCAGTACTGACCCTCTGACAGTGCGGCACTCCCTCAGCACTGACCCTCTGACAGTGCGGCGCTGTCTCAGCACTGACCCTCTGACAGTGCGGCACTCGCTCAGTACTGACCCTCTGACAGTGCGGCACTCTCTCAGTACTGACTCTCTGACAGTGCGACACTCCCTCAGTACTGACCCTCTGACAGTGCAGCACTCCCTCAGTACTGACCCTCTGACAGTGCGGCACTCCCTCAGTACTGACCCTCTGACAGTGCGGCGCTCCCTCAGCACTGACCCTCTGACAGTGCGGCACTCCCTCAGTACTGACCCTCGGACAATGTGGCACTCCCTCAGTACTGACCCTCTGACAGTGCGGCTCTCCCTCAGAACTGACGCTATGACAGTGCGGCACTTCCTCAGTACTGACCCTCTGACAGTGCGGCACTCCCTCAGTACTGACCCTCTGACAGTGCGGCACTCCCTCAGTACTGACCCTCTGACAGTGCGGTACTCCCTCAGTACTGACCCTCTGACAGTGCAGCACTCCCTCAGTACTGACCCTCTGACAGTGCGGCACTCCCTCAGTACTGACCCTCTGACAGTGCGGCACTCCCTCAGTACTGACCCTCTGACAGTGCAGCACTCCCTCAGTACTGACTCTCTGACAGTGCGGCACTCCCTCAGTACTGACCCTCTGACAGTGCGGCACTCCCTCAGTACTGACCCTCTGACAGTGCGGCACTCCCTCAGTACTGACCCTCTGACAGTGCGGCACTCCCTCAGTACTGACCCTCTGACAGTGCAGCACTCCCTCAGTACTGACTCTCTGACAGTGCGGCACTCCCTCAGTACTGACCCTCTGACAGTGCGGCACTCCCTCAGTACTGACCCTCTGACAGTGCGGCACTCCCTCAGTACTGACCCTCTGACAGTGCGGCACTCCCTCAGTACTGACCCTCTGACAGTGCGGCACTCCCTTAGTACTGACCCTCTGACAGTGCGGCACTCCCTCAGTACTGACCCTCTGACAGTGCGGCATTCCCTCAGTACTGACCCTCTGACAGTGCAACACTCCCTCAGTACTGACCCTTGGACAGTGCAGTGCTCCCTCAGTACTGACCCTCTGACAGTGCAGCGCTCCCTCAGTACTGACCCTCTGACAGGGCGACACTCCCTCAGTACTGACCCTCTGACAGTGCGGCACTCCCTCAGTACTGACCCTCTGACAGTGCGGTGCTCCCTCAGTACTGACCCTCTGACAGTGCGGCACTCCCTCAGTACTGACACTCAGACAGTGTAGCACTCCCTCAGTACTGACCCTCTGACAGTGCGGCGCTCCCTCAGTACTGACCCTCTAACAGTGCGGCACTCCCTCAGTACTGACCCTCTGACAGTGCGGCACTCCCTCAGTACTGACCCTCTGACAGTGCAGCACTCCCTCAGTACTGACCCTCTGACAGTGCGGCACTCCCTCAGTACTGACCCTCTGACAGTGCGTCACTCCCTCAGTACTGACCCTCTGACAGTGCGGCACTCCCTCAGTACTGACCTCTGACAGTGCGGCACTCCCTTAGTACTGACCCTCTGACAGTGCGGCACTCCCTCAGTACTGACCCTCTGACAGTGCAGCACTCCCTCAGGACTGACCCTCTGACAGTGCGGCACTCCCTCAGGACTGACCCTCTGACATTGCGGCGCTGTCTCAGCACTGACCCTCTGACAGTGCGGCACTCGCTCAGTACTGACCCTCTGACAGTGCAGCACTCCCTCAGTACTGACCCTCTGACAGTGCGGCACTCCGTCAGTACTGACCCTCTGACAGTGCAGCACTCCCTCAGTACTGACCCTCTGACAGTGCGGCACTCCCTCAGTGCTGACCCTCTGACAGTGCAGCACTCCCTCAGTACTGACCCTCTGACAGTGCGGCACTCCCTCAGTACTGACCCTCTCACAGTGCAGCTCTCCCTCAGTACTGACCCTCTGACAATGCGGCACTCCCTCAGTACTGACCCTCTGACAGTGTGGCACTCCCTCAGTACTGACCCTCTGACAGTGTGGCACTCCCTCAGTACTGACCCTCTGACAGTGCGGCGCTCCCTCAGTACTGACCCTCTGACAGTGCGGCACTCCCTCAGTACTGACCCTCTGACAGTGCGGTACTCCCTCAGTACTGACCCTCTGACAGTGCAGCACTCCCTCAGTACTGACCCTCTGACAGTGCGGCGCTCCCTCAGTACTGACCCTCTGACAGTGCAGCAGTCCCTCAGTACTGACCCTCTGACAGTGCGGCACTCCCTCAGTACTGACCCTCTGACAGTGCAGCACTCCCTCAGTACTGACCCTCTGACAGAGCGGCACTCCCTCAGTACTGACCCTCTGACAGTGCAGCACTCACTCAGTACTGACCCTCTGACAGTGCAGCACTCCCTCGGTACTGACCCTCTGACAGTGCAGCACTCCCTCAGTACTGACCCTCCAACAGTGCGACGCTCCCTCAGTACTGACCCTCCGATAGTGCAGCACTCCCACAGTACTCACTCTCTGACAGTGCAGCTCTCCCTCAGTACTGACCCTCTGACAGTGCAGCACTCCCTCAGTACTGATCCTCTGACAGTGCGGCGCTCCCTCAGTACTGACCCTCTGACAGTGCAGCTCTCCCTCAGTACTGACCCTCTGACAGTGCAGCACTCCCTCAGTACTGACCCTCTGACAGTGCAGCACTCCCTCAGTACTGACCCTCTGACAGTGCAGCACTCCCTCAGTACTGGCCCTCTGACAGTGCAGCACACCCTCGGTACTGACCCTCTGACAGTGCAGCACTCCCTCAGCACTGACCCTCTGACAGTGCAGCACTCCCTCAGTACTGGCCCTCTGACAGTGCAGCACACCCTCGGTACTGACCCTCTGACAGTGCAGCACTCCCTCGGTACTGGCCCTCTGACAGTGCAGCACTCCCTCGGTACTGACCCTCTGACAGTGCGGCACTCCCTCAGTACTCACTCTCTGACAGTGCGGCACTCCCTCAGTACTGACTCTCTGACAGTGCAGCTCTCCCTCAGTACTGACTCCTTGACAGTGCAGCACTCCCTCAGTACTGACCGTCTGACAGGGCGGCACTCCCTCAGTACTGACCCTCTGACAGTGCGGCACTCCCTCAGTACTGACCCTCTGACAGTGCGGCACTCCCTCAGTACTGACCCTCTGACAGTGCAGCGCTCCCTCAGTACTATCCCTCTGACAGTGCAGCACTCCCTCAGTACTCACTCTCTGACAGTGCGGCACTCCCTCAGTACTGACTCTCTGACAGTGCAGCTCTCCCTCAGTACTGACTCCTTGACAGTGCAGCACTCCCTCAGTACTGACCGTCTGACAGGGCGGCACTCCCTCAGTACTGACCCTCTGACAGTGCGGCACTCCCTCAGTACTGACCCTCTGACAGTGCGGCACTCCCTCAGTACTGACCCTCTGACAGTGCGGCACTCCCTCAGTACTGACCCTCTGACAGTGCAGCACTCCCTCAGTACTGACTCTCTGACAGTGCGGCGCTCCCTCAGTACTGACCCTCTGACAGTGCGGCACTCCCTCAGTACTGACCCTCTGACAGTGCGGCGCTCCCTCAGTACTGACCCTCTGACAGTGCGGCACTCCCTCAGTACTGACCCTCTGACAGTGCGGCACTCCCTCAGTACTGACCCTCTGACAGTGCGGCACTGCCTCCGTACTGACCCTCTGACAGTGCGGCACTCCCTCAGTACTGACCCTCTGACAGTGCGGCACTCCCTCAGTACTGACCCACTGACAGTGCAGCACTCCCTCAGTACTGACCCTCTGACAGTGCGGCACTCCCTCAGTACTGACCCTCTGACAGTGCGGCACTCCCTCAGTGCTGACCCTCTGAAGGTGCGGCACTCCCTCAGTACTGACCCTCTGAAGGTGCGGCACTCCCTCAGTACGAACCCTCTGACAGTGCAGCACTCCCTCAGTACTGACCCTCTGACAGTGCGGCACTCCCTCAGTACTGACCCTCTGACAGTACGGCACTCCCTCAGTACTGACCGTCTGACAGTGCAGCACTCCCTCAGTACTGACCCTCTGACAGTGCAGCACTCCCTCGGTACTGACCCTCTGACAGTGCGGCACTCCCTCGGTACTGACCCTCTGACAGTGCAGCACTCTCTCAGCACTGACCCTCTGACAGTGCAGCACTCCCTCAACACTGACCCTCTGACAGTGCGGCAATCCCTCAGTACTGACCCTCTGACAGTGCGGCACTCCCTCAGTACTGACCCTCTGACAGTGCGGCACTCCCTCAGTACTGACCCTCTGACAGTGCGGCACTCCCTCTGTACTGACCCTCTGACAGTGCGGCACTCCCTCAGTACTGACCATCTGACAGTGCGGCACTCCCTCAGTACTGACCCTCTGACAGTGCAGCACTCCCTCAGTACTGACCCTCTGACAGTGCAGCGCTCCCTCAGTACTGACCCTCTGACAGTGCGACACTCCCTCAGTACTGACCCTCTGACAGTGCGGCACTCCCTCAGTACTGACCCTCTGACAGTGCGGTGCTCCCTCAGTACTGACCCTCTGACAGTGCGGCACTCCCTCAGTACTGACACTCTGACAGTGCGGCGCTCCCTCAATACTGACCCTCTAACAGTGCGGCACTCCCTCAGTACTGACCCTCTGACAGTGCGGCACTCCCTCAGTACTGACCCTCTGACAGTGCGGCACTCCCTCAGTACTGACCCTCTGACAGTGCGGCACTCCCTCAGTACTGACACTCAGACAGTGTAGTACTCCCTCAGTACTGACCCTCTGACAGTGCGGCGCTCCCTCAATACTGACCCTCTAACAGTGCGGCACTCCCTCATTACTGACCCTCTGACAGTGCGGCACTCCCTCAGTACTGACCCTCTGACAGTGCGGCACTCCCTCAGTACTGACCGTCTGACAGTGCGGCACTCCCTCAGTACTGACCCTCTGACAGTGCAGCACTCCCTCAGTACTGACCCTCTGACAGTGCTGCACTCCCTCAGTACTGACCCTCTGACTGTGCGGTGCTCCCTCAGTACTGACCCTCTGACAGTGCGGCACTCCCTCAGTACTGACCCTCTGACAGTGCGGCACTCCCTCAGTACTGACCCTCTGACAATGCAGCACACCCTCAGTACTGACCCTCTGACAGTGCAGCACTCCCTCAGTACTGACCCTCTGACAGTGCGGCACTCCCTCAGCACTGACCCTCTGACAGTGCGGCACTCCCTCAGTACTGACCCTCTGACAGTGCGGCACTCCCTCAGTACTGACCCTCTGACAGTGCGGCACTCCCTCAGTACTGACCCTCTGACAGTGCGGCACTCCCTCAGTACTGACCCTCTGACAGTGCAGCGCTCCCTCAGTACTGGCACCGGGGGCAGTGTCGGCCTGGATTATGGAACTCAAATCCTAGAGTATAGACATCTCCCTCCGACAGTGCAGCGCTCCCTCAGTACTGGCACCGGGGGGAGTGTGGGCCTGGATTATGGAGCTCAAATCCTAGAGTATAGACATCTCCCTCCGACAGTGCAGCGCTCCCTCAGTACTGGCACCGGGGGGAGTGTGGGCCTGGATTATGGAACTCAAATCCTAGAGTATAGACATCTCCCTCCGACCGTGCGGCGCTCCCTCAGTACTGGCACCGGGGGGAGTGTCGGCCTGGATTATGGAGCAGTGCAGCGCTCCCTCAGTGGGTGATGTTTGCCTTGTTATATTACAGAGCGGGGACAACGGGTGACCATTGTGAGATGTCTGACCTGTGGATTGACCAAGCGGTTCCCCAGGCAACCGGGGTACAGCCTTTGGACGGAGCGACCAGAGGCCCAATTGCAAACACCGACCCCACACGCGGCCCAGCTCCCCGCTGAGACAGGTGAGAGCCAGGGGCAGGGGAGCGGACATTCAGGACAGGGCGGTTCGACGGGACTGAGCGACAGAGCGAGGGGGGCAGCTGGGCGAGCGTCAGGGAGAGGCAGAGGAAGGAGGGAGAATCTGGGAGAGCGAGAGCGGCGCTCTCTCAGCACTGACCCTCTGACAGTGCGGCACTCCCTCAGTACTGACCCTCTGACAGTGCGGCACTCCCTCAGTACTGACCCTCTGACAGTGCGGCGCTCCCTCAGTACTGACCCTCTGACAGTGCGGCGCTCTCTCAGTACTGACCCTCTGACAGTGCGGCACTCCCTCAGTACTGACCCTCTGACAGTGCGGCGCTCCCTCAGTACTGACCCTCTGACAGTGCGGCACTCCCTCAGTACAGACCCTCTGACAGTGCGGCGCTCCCTCAGCACTGACCCTCTGACAGTGCGGCACTCCCTCAGTACTGACCCTCTGACAGTGCGGCACTCCCTCAGTACTGACCCTCTGACAGTGCGGCACTCCCTCAGTACTGACCCTCTGACAGTGCGGCACTCCCTCAGTACTGACCCTCTGACAGTGCAGCACTCCCTCAGTACTGACCCTCTGACAGTGCGGCACTCCCTCAGTACTGACCCTCTGACAGTGCGGCACTCCATCAGTACTGACCCTCTGACAGTGCGGCACTCCCTCAGTACTGACCCTCTGACAGTGCGGCGCTCCCTCAGTACTGACCCTCTGACAGTGCGGCACTCGCTCAGTACTGACCCTCTGACAGTGCAGCATTCCCTCAGTACTGACCCTCTGACAGTGCGGCACTCCCTCAGTACTGACCCTCTGACAGTGCGGCACTCCCTCAGTACTGACCCTCTGACAGTGCGGCGCTGTCTCAGCACTGACCCTCTGACAGTGCGGCACTCCCTCAGTACTGACCCTCTGACAGTGCGGCACTCCCTCAGTACTGACCCTCTGACAGTGCGGCACTCCCTCAGTACTGACCCTCTGACAGTGCGGCACTCCCTCAGTACTGACCCTCTGACAGCGCAGCACTCCCTCAGTACTGACCCTCTGACAGAGCAGCACTCCCTCAGTACTGACCCTCTGACAGTGCGGCACTCCCTCAGTACTGACCCTCTGACAGTGCGGCACTCCCTCAGTACTGACCCTCTGACAGTGCGGCACTCCCTCAGTACTGACGCTCTGACAGTGCGGCGCTCCCTCAGTACTGACCCTCTGACAGTGCGGCACTCCCTCAGTACTGACCCTCTGACAGTGCGGCACTCGCTCAGTACTGACCCTCTGACAGTGCGGCTCTCCCTCAGTACTGACGGTATGACAGTGCGGCACTCCCTCAGTACTGACCCTCTGACAGTGCCGCACTCCCTCAGTACTGACCCTCTGACAGTGCGGCACTCCCTCAGTACTGACCCTCTGACAGTGCAGCACTCCCTCAGTACTGACCCTCTGACAGTGCAGCACTCCCTCAGTACTGACCCTCTGACAGTGCGGCACTCCCTCAGTACTGACCCTCTGACAGTGCAGCACTCCCTCAGTACTGACCCTCTGACAGTGCGGCACTCCCTTAGTACTGACCCTCTGACAGTGCGGCACTCCCTCAGGACTGACCCTCTTGACAGTCCGGCACTCTCTCAGCACTGACCCTCTGACAGTGCGGCACTCCCTCAGTACTGACCCTCTGACAGTGCGGCACTCCGTCAGTACTGACCCTCTGACAGTGCGGCACTCCCTCAGTACTGACCCTCTGACAGTGCGGCACTCCCTCAGTACTGACCCTCTGAAAGTGCGGCACTCCCTCAGTACTGACCCTCTGACAGTGCGGCACTCCCTCAGTACTGACCCTCTGACAGTGCGGCACTCCCTCAGTACTGACCCTCTGACAGTGCAGCACTCCCTCAGTACTGACCCTCTGACAGTGCGGCACTCCCTCAGTACTGACCCTCTGACAGTGCGGCACTCCCTCAGTACTGACCCTCTGACAGTGCAGCACTCCCTCAGTACTGACCCTCTGACAGTGCGGCACTCCCTCAGTACTGACCCTCTGACAGTGCGGCACTCCCTCAGTTCTGACCCTCTGACAGTGCAGCACTCCCTCAGTACTGACCCTCTGACAGTGCGGCACTCCCTCAGTACTGACCCTCTGACAGTGCGGCACTCCCTCAGTACTGACCCTCTGACAGTGCGGCACTCTCTCAGTACTGACCCTCTGACAGTGCGGAACTCCCTCAGTACTGACCCTCTGACAGTGCGGCACTCCCTCAGTACTGACCCTCGGACTTTGCTGAGCTCCCTCAGCACTGACCCTCTGACAGTGCAGCACTCCCTCAGCACTGACCCTCTGACAGTGCGGCACTCCCTCAGTACTGACCCTCTGACAGTGCGGCACTCCCTCAGTACTGACCCTCTGACAGTGCGGCACTCCCTCAGTACTGACCCTCTGACAGTGCGGCACTCCCTCAGTACTGACCCTCTGACAGTGCGGCACTCCCTCAGTTCTGACCCTCTGACAGTGCGGCACTCCCTCAGTACTGACCCTCCGACAGTGCGGCACTCCCTCACTACTGACCCTCTGACAGTGCAGCACTCCCTCAGTACTGACCCTCTGACAGTGCGGCGCTCCCTCAGCACTGACCCTCTGACAGTGCTGCACTCCCTCAGTACTGACCCTCGGACTTTGCTGAGCTCCCTCAGCACTGACCCTCTGACAGTGCGGCACTCCCTCAGCACTGACCCTCTGACAGTGCGGCACTCCCTCAGGACTGACCCTCTGACAGTGCGGCACTCCCTCAGCACTGACCCTCTGACAGTGTGGCACTCCCTCAGTACTGACCCTCGGACTTTGCTGAGCTCCCTCAGCACTGACCCTCTGACAGTGCGGCGCTCCCTGAGTACTGACCCTCTGACAGTGCAGCACTCCCTCAGCACTGACCCTCTGACAGTGCGGTGCTCCCTCAGTACTGACCCTCTGACAGTGCAGCACTCCCTCAGTACTGACCCTCTGACAGTGCGGCACTCCCTCAGTACTGACTCTCTGACAGTGCGGCACTCCCTCAGTACTGACCCTCTGACAGTGCGGCACTCCCTCAGTACTGACCCTCTGACAGTGCGGCACTCTCTCAGCACTGACCCTCTGACAGTGCAGCACTCCCTCGGTACTGACCCTCTGACAGTGCGGCACTCCCTCAGTACTGACCCTCTGATAGTGCGGCACTCCCTCAGTACTGACCCTCTGACAGTGCGGCACTCCCTCCGTACTGACCCTCTGACAGTGCGGCACTCCCTCAGTACTGACCCTCTGACAGTGCGGCACTCCCTCAGTACTGACCCTCTGACAGTGCGGCACTCCCTCAGTACTGACCCTCTGACAGTGCAGCACTCCCTCAGTACTGACCCTCTGACAGTGCGGCACTCCCTCAGCACTGACCCTCTGACAGTGCGGCACTCCCTCAGTACTGACCCTCTGACAGTGCGGCACTCCCTCAGCACTGACCCTCTGACAGTGCGGCACTCCCTCAGTACTGACCCTCTGACAGTGCGGCACTCCCTCGGTACTGACCCTCTGACAGTGCAGCAATCCCTCGGTACTGACCCTCTGACAGTGCGGCACTCCCTCAGTACAGACCCTCTG
The DNA here is from genome assembly GCF_047496885.1 of Scyliorhinus torazame. Lineage (NCBI taxonomy): Eukaryota > Metazoa > Chordata > Chondrichthyes > Carcharhiniformes > Scyliorhinidae > Scyliorhinus > Scyliorhinus torazame. The sequence goes on from NC_092729.1 coordinate 80,682,353, forward strand.
ACAGTGCAGCAATCCCTCAGTACTGACCCTCTGACAGTGCGGCACTCCCTCAGTACTGACCCTCTGACAGTGCGGCACTCCCTCAGTACTGACCCTCTGACAGTGCAGCACTCCCTCAGTACTGACCCTCTGACAGTGCAGCACTTCCTCAGTACTGACCCTCTGACAGTGCAGCACTCCCTCAGTACTGACCCTCTGAAGGTGCGGCACTCCCTCAGTACTGACCCTCTGACAGTGCGGCACTCCCTCAGTACTGACCCTCTGACAGTGCGGCACTCCCTCAGTACTGACCCACTGACAGTGCTGCACTCCCTCAGTACTGACCCTCTGACAGTGCGGCACTCCCTCAGTACTGACCCTCTGACAGTGCGGCGCTCCCTCAGTACTGACCCTCTGACAGTGCGGCACTCCCTCAGTACTGACCCTCTGACAGTGCGGCACTCCCTCAGTACTGACCCTCTGACAGTGCAGCACTCCCTCTGTACTGACCCTCTGACAGTGCGGCACTCCCTCAGTACTGACCCTCTGACTGTGCAGCACTCCCTCAGTACTGACCCTCCGAGAGTGCGGCACTCCCTCAGCACTGACCCTCTGACAGTGCGGCACTCCCTCAGTACTGACCCTCTGACAGTGCAGCACTCCCTCAATAATGACCCTCTGACAGTGCGACACTCCCTCAGTACTGACCCCCCCGACAGTGCGGCATTCCCTCAGTACTGACCCTCTGACAGTGCGGCACTCCCTCAGTACTGACCCTCTGACAGCGCGGCACTATCCTCAGTACTGACCCTCTGACAGTGCGGCACTCCCTCAGTACTGACCCTCTGACAGTGCAGCACTCCCTCCGTACTGACCCTCTGACAGTGCAGCACTCCCTCAGTACTGACCCTCTGACAGTGCGGCACTCCCTCAGTACTCACCGTCTGACAGTGCGGCGCTCCCTCAGTACTCACCGTCTGACAGTGCGGCGCTCCCTCAGTACTGACCCTCTGACAGTGCAGCACTCCCTCAGTACTGACCCTCTGACAGTGCAGCACTCCCTCAGTACTGACCCTCCGACAGTGCAGCACTCCCTCAGTACTGACCCTCCGACAGTGCAGCACTCCCTCAGTACTCACTCTCTGACAGTGCAGCGCTCCCTCAGTACTGACCCTCTGACAGTGCGGCACTCCCTCAGTACTCACTCTCTGACAGTGCGGCACTCCCTCAGTACTGACCCTCTGACAGTGCGGCACTCCCTCAGTACTGACCCTCTGACAGTGCGGCACTCCCTCAGTACTGACCCTCTGACAGTGCTGCACTCCCTCAGTACTGACCCTCTGACTGTGCGGCACTCCCTCAGTACTGACCCTCTGACAGTGCGGCACTCCCTCAGGACTGACCCTCTGACAGTGCGGCACTCCCTCAGTACTGACCCTCTGACAGTGCGGCACTCCCTCCGTACTGACCCTCTGACAGTGCGGCACTCCCTCAGTACTGACCCTCTGACAGTGCGGCACTCCCTCAGTACTGACCCTCTGACAGTGCGGCACTCCCTCAGTACTGACCCTCTGACAGTGCAGCACTCCCTCAGTACTGACCCTCTGACAGTGCGGCACTCCCTCAGTACTGACCCTCTGACAGTGCGGCACTCCCTCAGTACTGACCCTCTGACAGTGCGGCACTCCCTCAGTACTGACCCTCTGACAGTGCGGCACTCCCTCAGCACTGACCCTCTGACAGTGCGGCACTCCCTCAGTACTGACCCTCTGACAGTGCGGCACTCCCTCGGTACTGACCCTCTGACAGTGCAGCAATCCCTCGGTACTGACCCTCTGACAGTGCGGCACTCCCTCAGTACAGACCCTCTGACAGTGCAGCAATCCCTCAGTACTGACCCTCTGACAGTGCGGCACTCCCTCAGTACTGACCCTCTGACAGTGCGGCACTCCCTCAGTACTGACCCTCTGACAGTGCAGCACTCCCTCAGTACTGACCCTCTGACAGTGCAGCACTTCCTCAGTACTGACCCTCTGACAGTGCAGCACTCCCTCAGTACTGACCCTCTGAAGGTGCGGCACTCCCTCAGTACTGACCCTCTGACAGTGCGGCACTCCCTCAGTACTGACCCTCTGACAGTGCGGCACTCCCTCGGTACTGACCCTCTGACAGTGCGGCACTCCCTCGGTACTGACCCTCTGACAATGCGGCACTCCCTCGGTACTGACCCTCTGACAGTGCGGCACTCCCTCGATACTGACCCTCTGACAGTGCAGCACTCCCTCGATACTGACCCTCTGAGAGTGCAGCACTCCCTCAGTACTGACCCTCTGACAGTGCAGCACTGCCTCAGTACTGACCCTCTGAAGGTGCGGCACTCCCTCAGTACTGACCCTCTGACAGTGCGGCTCTCCCTCAGTACTGACCCTCTGAAGGTGCGGCACTCCCTCAGTACTGACCCTCTGACAGTGCGGCACTCCCTCAGCACTGACCCTCTGACAGTGCGGCACTCCCTCAGTACTGACCCTCTGACAGTGCAGCACTCCCTCGGTACTGACCGTCTGACAGTGCGGCGCTCCCTCAGTACTGACCCTCTGACAGTGCGGCACTCCCTCAGTACTGACCCTCTTACAGTGCAGCACAACCTCGGTACTGACCATCTGACAGTGCAGCACTCCCTCAGTACTGACCCTCTGACAGTGTGGCACTCCCTCAGTACTGACCCTCTGACAGTGCAGCGCTCCCTCAGTACTGACCCTCTGACAGTGCAGCACTCCCTCAGTACTGACACTCCGACAGTGCAGCGCTCTCTCAGTACTGACCCTCTGACAGTGCGGCACTCCCTCAGCACTGACCCTCTTACAGTGCATCACTCCCTCGGTACTGACCATCTGACAGTGCAGCACTCCCTCAGTACTGACCCTCTGACAGTGCAGCACACCCTCAGTACTGACTCTCTGACAGTGCGATACTCCCTCAGTACTGACCCTCTGACAGTGCAGCACTCCCTCAGTACTGACCCTCTGACAGTGCAGCACTCTCTCAGTACTGACCCTCTGACAGTGCAGCACACCCTCAGTACTGACTCTCTGACAGTGCGATACTCCCTCAGTACTGACCCTCTGACAGTGCGGCACTCCCTCAGTACTGACCCTCTGACGGTGCAGCACTACCTCAGTACTGACCCTCTGACAGTGCGGCACTCCCTCAGTACTGACCCTCTGACAGTGCCGCACTCCCTCAGCACTGACCCTCTGACAGTGCCGCACTCCCTCAGCACTGACCCTCTGACAGTGCGGCACTCCCTCAGTACTGACCCACTGACAGTGCGGCACTCCCTCAGGACTGACCCTCTGACAGTGCAGCACACCCTCAGTACTGACTCTCTGACAGTGCGATACTCCCTCAGTACTGACCCTCTGACAGTGCGGCACTCCCTCAGTACTGACCCTCTGACGGTGCAGCACTACCTCAGTACTGACCCTCTGACAGTGCGGCACTCCCTCAGTACTGACCCTCTGACAGTGCCGCACTCCCTCAGCACTGACCCTCTGACAGTGCCGCACTCCCTCAGCACTGACCCTCTGACAGTGCGGCACTCCCTCAGTACTGACCCACTGACAGTGCGGCACTCCCTCAGGACTGACCCTCTGACAGTGCGGCACTCCCTCAGCACTGACCCTCTGACAGTGCGGCACTCCCTCAGTACTGACCCACTGACAGTGCGGCACTCCCTCAGTACTGACCCTCTGACAGTGCCGCACTTCCTCAGCACTGACCCTCTGACAGTGCGGCACTCCCTCAGTACTGACCCTCTGACAGTGTGGCACTCCCTCAGTACCGACCCTCGGACTTTGCTGAGCTCCCTCAGTACTGACCCTCTGACAGTGCGGCGCTCCCTCAGTACTGACCCTCTGACAGTGTTGCACTCCCTCAGTACCGACCCTCGGACTTTGCTGAGCTCCCTCAGTACTGACCCTCTGACAGTGCGGCACTCCCTCAGTACTGACCCTCTGACAGTGTGGCACTCCCTCAGTACTGACCCTCTGACAGTGCAGCACTCCCTCAGTACTGACCCTCTGACAGTGCAGCACTCCCTCAGTACTGACCCTCTGACAGTGCAGCGCTCCCTCAGTACTGACCCTCTGACAGTGCAGCACTCCCTCAGTACTGACCCTCTGACAGTGCGGCGCTCCCTCAGCACTGACCCTCTGACAGTGCAGCACTCCCTCAGTACTGACCCTCTGACAGTGCGGCACTCCCTCAGTACTGACCCTCTGACAGTGCGGTGCTCCCTCAGTACTGAGCCTCTGACAGTGCGGTGCTCCCTCAGTACTGAGCCTCTGACAGTGCGGCGCTCCCTCAGTACTGAGCCTCTGACAGTGCGGCGCTCCCTCAGTACTGACCCTCTGACAGTGCGGCACTCCCTCAGTACTGACCCTCTGACAGTGCGGCACTCCCTCAGTACTGACCCTCTGACAGTGCGGCACTCCCTCAGTACTGACCCTCTGACAGTGCTGCACTCCCTCAGTACTGACCCTCTGACTGTGCGGCACTCCCTCAGTACTGACCCTCTGACAGTGCGGCACTCCCTCAGTACTGACCCTCTGACAGTGCGACACTCCCTCAGTACTGACCCTCTGACAGTGCGGCACTCCCTCAGTACTGACCCTCTGACAGTGCGGTGCTCCCTCAGTACTGACCCTCTGACAGTGCGGCACTCCCTCAGTACTGACACTCAGACAGTGTAGTACTCCCTCAGTACTGACCCTCTGACAGTGCGGCGCTCCCTCAGTACTGACCCTCTAACAGTGCGGCACTCCCTCAGTACTGACCCTCTGACAGTGCGGCACTCCCTCAGTACTGACCCTCTGACAGTGCTGCACTCCCTCAGTACTGACCCTCTGACTGTGCGGCACTCCCTCAGCACTGACCCTCTGACAGTGCGGCACTCCCTCAGTACTGACCCTCTGACAGTGCGGCACTCCCTCAGTACTGACCCTCTGACAGTGCGGCACTCCCTCAGTACTGACCCTCTGACAGTGCAGCACTCCCTCAGTACTGACCCTCTGACAGTTCGGCACTCCCTTAGTACTGACCCTCTGACAGTGCGGCGCTCCCTCAGTACTGACCCTCTGACAGTGCGGCACTCCCTCAGTACTGACCCTCTGACAGTGCGGCACTCCCTCAGTACTGACCCTCTGACAGTGCAGCACTCCCTCAGTACTGACCGTCTGACAGTGCGGCACTCTCTCAGGACTGACCCTCTGACAGTGCAGCGCTCCCTCAGTACTGACCCTCTGACAGTGCGGCACTCCCTCAGTACTGACCTCTGACAGTGCGGCACTCCCTTAGTACTGACCCTCTGACAGTACGGCACTCCCTCAGTACTGACCCTCTGACAGTGCAGCACTCCCTCAGTACTGACCCTCTGACAGTGCGGCACTCCCTCAGCACTGACCCTCTGACAGTGCGGCGCTGTCTCAGCACTGACCCTCTGACAGTGCGGCACTCGCTCAGTACTGACCCTCTGACAGTGCAGCACTCTCTCAGCACTGACCCTCTGACAGTGCGGCACTCCCTCAGTACTGACCCTCTGACAGTGCGGCGCTCCCTCAGCACTGACCCTCTGACAGTGCGGCACTCCCTCAGTACTGACCCTCGGACAATGTGGCACTCCCTCAGTACTGACCCTCTGACAGTGCGGCTCTCCCTCAGTACTGACGCTATGACAGTGCGGCACTTCCTCAGTACTGACCCTCTGACAGTGCGGCACTCCCTCAGTACTGACCCTCTGACAGTGCGGCACTCCCTCAGTACTGACCCTCTGACAGTGCGGTACTCCCTCAGTACTGACCCTCTGACAGTGCAGCACTCCCTCAGTACTGACCCTCTGACAGTGCGGCACTCCCTCAGTACTGACCCTCTGACAGTGCGGCACTCCCTCAGTACTGACCCTCTGACAGTGCAGCACTCCCTCAGTACTGACTCTCTGACAGTGCGGCACTCCCTCAGTACTGACCCTCTGACAGTGCGGCACTCCCTCAGTACTGACCCTCTGACAGTGCGGCACTCCCTCAGTACTGACCCTCTGACAGTGCGGCACTCCCTCAGTACTGACCTCTGACAGTGCGGCACTCCCTTAGTACTGACCCTCTGACAGTGCAGCACTCCCTCAGTACTGACCCTCTGACAGTGCGGCACTCCCTCAGTACTGACCCTCTGACAGTGCAGCACTTTTTCAGCACTGACCCTCCTACAGTGCAGCAATCCCTTAGTACTGACCCTCTGACAGTGCGGCACTCCGTCAGTACTGACCCTCTGACAGTGCAGCACTCCCTCAGTACTGACCCTCTGACAGTGCGGCACTCCCTCAGTACTGACTCTCTGACAGTGCAGCACTCCCTCAGTACTGACCCTCTGACAGTGCGGCACTCCCTCAGTACTGACCCTCTGACAGTGCAGCACTCCCTCAGTACTGACCCTCTGACAGTGCGGCACTCCCTCAGTACTGACCCTCTGACAGTGCAGCACTCCCTCAGTACTGACCCTCTGACAGTGCGGCACTCCCTCAGTACTGACCCTCTGACAGTGCGGCGCTTCCTCAGTACTGACCCTCTGACAGTGCGGCACTCCCTCAGTACTGACCCTCTGACAGTGCAGCACTCCCTCAGTACTGACCCTCTGACAGTGCAGCACTCCCTCGGTACTGACCCTCTGACAGTGCGGCACTCCCTCGGTACTGACCCTCTGACAGTGCGGCACTCCCTCAGTACTGACCCTCTGACAGTGCGGCACTCCCTCAGCACTGACTCTCTGACAGTGCAGCACTCCCTCAACACTGACCCTCTGACAGTGCGCACTCCCTCAGTACTGACTCTCTAACAGTGCAGCACTCCCTCAGTACTGACCCTCTGACAGTGCGGCACTCCCTCAGTACTGACCCTCTGACAGTGCGGCACTCCCTCAGTACTGACCCTCTGACAGTGCGGCACTCTCTCAGCACTGACCCTCTGACAGTGCAGCACTCCCTCAACACTGACCCTCTGATAGTGCGGCACTCCCTCAGTACTGACCCTCTGACAGTGCGGCACTCCCTCAGTACTGACCCTCTGACAGTGCGGCACTCCCTCAGTACTGACCCTCTGACAGTGCGGCACTCCCTCAGTACTGACCCTCTGACAGTGCGGCACTCCCTCAGTACTGACCCTCTGACAGTGCAGCACTCCCTCAGTACTGACCCTCTGACAGTGCAGCGCTCCCTCAGTACTGACCCTCTGACAGGGCGACACTCCCTCAGTACTGACCCTCTGACAGTGCGGCACTCCCTCAGTACTGACCCTCTGACAGTGCGGTGCTCCCTCAGTACTGACCCTCTGACAGTGCGGCACTCCCTCAGTACTGACACTCAGACAGTGTAGCACTCCCTCAGTACTGACCCTCTGACAGTGCGGCGCTCCCTCAGTACTGACCCTCTAACAGTGCGGCACTCCCTCAGTACTGACCCTCTGACAGTGCGGCACTCCCTCAGTACTGACCCTCTGACAGTGCAGCACTCCCTCAGTACTGACCCTCTGACAGTGCGGCACTCCCTCAGTACTGACCCTCTGACAGTGCGTCACTCCCTCAGTACTGACCCTCTGACAGTGCGGCACTCCCTCAGTACTGACCCTCAGACAGTGCGGCACTCCCTCAGTACTGACCCTCTGACAGTGCGGCACTCCCTCAGTACTGACCCTCTGACAGTGCAGCACTCCCTCAGTACTGACCCTCTGACAGTGCGGCACTCCCTTAGTACTGACCCTCTGACAGTGCGGCACTCCCTCAGTACTGACCCTCTGACAGTGCAGCACTCACTCAGGACTGACCCTCTGACAGTGCGGCACTCCCTCAGGACTGACCCTCTGACATTGCGGCGCTGTCTCAGCACTGACCCTCTGACAGTGCGGCACTCGCTCAGTACTGACCCTCTGACAGTGCAGCACTCCCTCAGTACTGACCCTCTGACAGTGCGGCACTCCGTCAGTACTGACCCTCTGACAGTGCAGCACTCCCTCAGTACTGACCCTCTGACAGTGCGGCACTCCCTCAGTACTGACCCTCTGACAGTGCGGCACTCCCTCAGTACTGACCCTCTCACAGTGCAGCTCTCCCTCAGTACTGACCCTCTGACAATGCGGCACTCCCTCAGTACTGACCCTCTGACAGTGCGGCGCTCCCTCAGTACTGACCCTCTGACAGTGCGGCACTCCCTCAGTACTGACCCTCTGACAGTGCGGTACTCCCTCAGTACTGACCCTCTGACAGTGCAGCACTCCCTCAGTACTGACCCTCTGACAGTGCAGCACTCCCTCAGTACTGACCCTCTGACAGTGCGGCACTCCCTCAGTACTGACCCTCTGACAGTGCGGCACTCCCTCAGTACTGACCCTCTGACAGTGCGGCACTCCCTCAGTACTGACCCTCTGACAGTGCGGCGCTGTCTCAGCACTGACCCTCTGACAGTGCGGCACTCCCTCAGTACTGACCCTCTGACAGTGCAGCACTCCCTCAGTACTGACCCTCTGACAGTGCGGCACTCCCTCAGTACTGACCCTCTGACAGTGCAGCACTCCCTCAGTGCTGTCCCTCTGACAGTGCGGCAGTCCCTCAGTACTGACCCTCTGACTGTGCGGCACTCCCTCAGTACTGACCCTCTGACAGTGCGGCACTCCCTCAGTACTGACCCTCTGACAGTGCGGCACTCCCTCAGTACTGACCCTCTGACAGTGCGGCACTCCCTCAGTACTGACCCTCTGACAGTGCGGCGCTGTCTCAGCACTGACAAAGAACAAAGAACAAAGAAATGTACAGCACAGGAACAGGCCCTTCGGCCCTCCAAGCCCGTGCCGACCATACTGCCCGACTAAACTACAATCTTCTACACTTCCTGGGTCCGTATCCTTCTATTCCCATCCTATTCATATATTTGTCAAGATGCCCCTTAAATGTCCCTATCGTCCCTGCCTCCACTACCTCCTCCGGTAGTGAGTTCCAGGCACCCACTACCCTCTGTGTAAAAGACTTGCCTCGTACATCTACTCTAAACTTTGCCCCTCTCACCTTAAACCTATGCCCCCTAGTAATTGACCCCTCTACCCTGGGGAAAAGCCTCTGACTATCCACTCTGTCTATGCCCCTCATAATTTTGTATACCTCTATCAGGTCGCCCCTCAACCTCCTTCGTTCCAGTGAGAACAAACCGAGTTTATTCAATCGCTCCTCATAGCTTATGCCCTCCATACCAGGCAACATTCTGGTAAATCTCTTCTGCACCCTCTCTAAAGCCTCCACATCCTTCTGGTAGTGTGGCGACCAGAATTGAACACTATACTCCAAGTGTGGCCTAACTAAGGTTCTATACAGCTGCAACATGACTTGCCAATTCTTATACTCAATGCCCCGGCCAATGAAGGCAAGCATGCCGTATGCCTTCTTGACTACCTTCTCCACCTGTGTAGCCCCTTTCAGTGATCTGTGGACCTGTACTCCTAGATCTCTCTGACTGTCAATACTCTTGAGGGTTCTACCATTCACCGTATATTCCCTACCTGCATTAGCCCTTCCAAAATGCATTACCTCACATTTGTCCAGGTTAAACTCCATCTGCCATCTCTCCGCCCAAGTCTCCAGACAATCTAAATCCTGCTGTATCCTCAGACAGTCCTCATCGCTATCCGCAATTCCACCAACCTTTGTGTCGTCTGCAAACTTACTAATCAGACCAGTTACATTTTCCTCCAAATCATTTATATATACTACAAAGAGCAAATATACTCTGACAGTGCGGCACTCCCTCAGTACTGACCCTCTCACAGTGCGGCTCTCCCTCAGTACTGACCCTCTGACAGTGCAGGACTCTCTCAGCACTGACCCTCTGACAGTGCAGCACTCTCTCAGCACTGACCCTCTGACAGTGCGGCACTCCCTCAGTACTGACCCTCTGACAGTGCGGCGCTCCCTCAGCACTGACCCTCTGACAGTGCGGCACTCCCTCAGTACTGACCCTCTGACAGTGCGGCACTCCCTCAGTACTGACCCTCTGACAGTGCGGCACTCCCTCAGTACTGAACCTCTGACAGTGCGGAGCTCCCTCAGTACTGACCCTCTGACAGTGCAGCACTCCCTCAGTACTGACCCTCTGACAGTGCGGCATTCCCTCAGTACTGACACTATGACAGTGCGGCACTCCCTCAGTACTGACCCTCTGACAATGCGGCACTCCCTCAGTACTGACCCTCTGACAGTGCGGCTCTCCCTCAGTACTGACACTATGACAGTGCGGCACTCCCTCAGTACTGACCCTCTGACAGTGCGGCACTCCCTTAGTACTGACCCTCTGACAGTGCGGCACTCCCTCAGTACTGACCCACTGACAGTGCGGTACTCCCTCAGTACTGACCCTCTAACAGTGCAGCACTCCCTCAGTACTGACCCTCTGACAGTGCGGCACTCCCTCAGTACTGACCCTCTGACAGTGCGGCACTCCCTCAGTACTGACCCTCTGACAGTGCAGCACTCCCTCAGTACTGACCCTCTGACAGTGCGGCACTCCCTTAGTACTGACCCTCTGACAGTGCGGCACTCCCTCAGGACTGACCCTCTGACAGTGCGGCACTCTCTCAGCACTGACCCTCTGACAGTGCGGCACTCCCTCAGTACTGACCCCCTGACGGTGCAGCACTCCCTCAGTACTGACCCTCTGACAGTGCAGCACTTTTTCAGCACTGACCCTATGACAGTGCAGCATTCCCTTAGTACTGACCCTCTGACAGTGCGGCACTCCCTCAGTACTGACCCTCTGACAGTGCGGCACTCCCTCAGTACTGACCCTCTGACAGTGCGGCACTCCCTCAGTACTGACCCTCTGACAGTGCGGCACTCCCTCAGTACTGACCCTCTGACAGTGCGGCACTACCTCAGTACTGACCCTCTGACATACAGCACTCTCTCAGTACTGACCCTCTGACAGTGCGGCACTCCCTCAGTACTGACCCTCTGACAGTGCGGCACTCCCTCAGTACTGACCCTCTGACAGTGCGGCACTCCCTCAGTACTGACCCTCTGACAGTGCGGCACTCCCTCAGTACTGACCCTCTGACAGTGCGGCACTCCCTCAGTACTGACCCTCTGACAGTGCGGCACTCCCTCAGTACTGACCCTCGGACAGTGCGGCACTCCCTCAGTACTGACCCTCTGACAGTGCGGAACTCCCTCAGTACTGACCCTCTGACAGTGCGGCACTCCCTCAGTACTGACCCTCTGACAGTGCGGCACTCCCTCAGTACTGACCCTCTGACAGTGCGGCGCTCCCTCAGTACTGACCCTCTGACAGTGCAGCGCTCCCTCAGTACTGACCCTCTGACAGTGCGGCACTCCCTCAGTACTGACCCTCTGACAGTGCGGCACTCCCTCAGTACTGACCCTCTGACAGTGCGGCGCTCCCTCAGTACTGACCCTCTGACAGTGCGGCGCTCCCTCAGTACTGACCCTCTGACAGTGCGGCGCTCCCTCAGTACTGACCCTCTGACAGTGCAGCACTCCCTCAGTACTGACCCTCTGACAGTGCAGCACTCCCTCAGTACTGACCCTCTGACAGTGCGGCACTCCCTCAGTACTGACCCTCTGACAATGCAGCACTCCCTCGGTACTGACCCTCTGACAGTGCGGCACTCCCTCGATACTGACCCTCTGACAGTGCGGCACTCCCTCGATACTGACCCTCTGACAGTGCGGCACTCCCTCAGTACTGACCCTCTGACAGTGCGGTGCTCCGTCAGTACTGACCCTCTGAAGGTGCGGCACTCCCTCAGTACTGACCCTCTGACAGTGCGGCACTCCCTCAGTACTGACCGTCTGACAGTGCAGCACTCCCTCAGTACTGACACTCTGACAGTGCGGCACTCCCTCGGTACTGACCCTCTGACAGTGCGGCACTCCCTCAGTACTGACGGTCTGACAGTGCAGCACTCCCTCAGTACTGACCCTCTGACAGTGCAGCACTCCCTCGGTACTGACCCTCTGACAGTGCGGCACTCCCTCGGTACTGACCCTCTGACAGTGCGGCACTCCCTCAGCACTGACCCTCTGACAGTGCAGCACTCTCTCAGCACTGACCCTCTGACAGTGCGGCACTCCCTCAGTACTGACCCTCTGACAGTGCGGCACTCCCTCAGTACTAACCCTCTGACAGTGCAGCACTCCCTCAGTACTGACCGTCTGACAGTGCAGCACTCCCTCAGTACTGACCCTCTGACAGTGCGGCACTCCCTCAGTACTGACCCTCTGACAGTGCAGCACTCCCTCAGTACTGACCCTCTGACAGTGCGGTGCTCCCTCAGTACTGACCCTCTGACAGTGCGGCACTCCCTCAGTACTGACACTCAGACAGTGTAGCACTCCCTCAGTACTGACCCTCTGACAGTGCGGCGCTCCCTCAGTACTGACCCTCTAACAGTGCGGCACTCCCTCAGTACTGACCCTCTGACAGTGCGGCACTCCCTCAGTACTGACCCTCTGACAGTGCAGCACTCCCTCAGTACTGACCCTCTGACAGTGCGGCACTCCCTCAGTACTGACCCTCTGACAGTGCGGCACTCCCTCAGTACTGACCTCTGACAGTGCGGCACTCTCTTAGTACTGACCCTCTGACAGGGCGGCACTCCCTCAGTACTGACCCTCTGACAGTGCAGCACTCCCTCAGGACTGACCCTCTGACAGTGCGGCACTCCCTCAGGACTGACCCTCTGACATTGCGGCGCTGTCTCAGCACTGACCCTCTGACAGTGCAGCACTCCCTCAGTACTGACCCTCTGACAGTGCAGCACTCCCTCAGGACTGACCCTCTGACAGTGCGGCACTCCCTCAGTACTGACCCTCTGACAGTGCGGCACTCTCTCAGCACTGACCCTCTGACAGTGCGGCACTCCCTCAGTACTGACCCTCTGACAGTGCGGCGCTCCCTCAGCACTGACCCTCTGACAGTGCGGCACTCCCTCAGTACTGACCCTCTGACAATGCGGCACTCCCTCAGTACTGACCCTCTGACAGTGCGGCGCTCCCTCAGTACTGACCCTCTGACAGTGCGGCACTCCCTCAGTACTGACCCTCTGACAGTGCGGTACTCCCTCAGTACTGACCCTCTGACAGTGCAGCACTCCCTCAGTACTGACCCTCTGACAGTGCAGCACTCCCTCAGTACTGACCCACTGACAGTGCAGCACTCCCTCAGTACGGACCTCTGACAGTGCGGCACTCTCTTAGTACTGACCCTCTGACAGGGCGGCACTCCCTCAGTACTGACCCTCTGACAGTGCAGCACTCCCTCAGGACTGACCCTCTGACAGTGCGGCACTCCCTCAGGACTGACCCTCTGACATTGCGGCGCTGTCTCAGCACTGACCCTCTGACAGTGCGGCACTCCCTCAGTACTGACCCTCTGACAGTGCGGCGCTCCCTCAGTACTGACCCTCTGACAGTGCAGCACTCTCTCAGCACTGACCCTCTGACAGTGCGGCACTCCCTCAGTACTGACCCTCTGACAGTGCGGCACTCTCTCAGCACTGACCCTCTGACAGTGCGGCGCTCCCTCAGTACTGACCCTCTGACAGTGCGGCGCTCCCTCAGCACTGACCCTCTGACAGTGCGGCACTCCCTCAGTACTGACCCTCTGACAATGCGGCACTCCCTCAGTACTGACCCTCTGACAGTGCGGCGCTCCCTCAGTACTGACCCTCTCACAGTGCGGCACTCCCTCAGTACTGACCCTCTGACAGTGCGGTACTCCCTCAGTACTGACCCTCTGACAGTGCAGCACTCCCTCAGCACTGACCCTCTGACAGTGCGGTACTCCCTCAGTACTGACCCACTGACAGTGCAGCACTCCCTCAGTACTGACCCTCTGACAGTGCGGCACTCCCTCAGTACTGACCCTCTGACAGTGCGGCACTCCCTCAGTACTGACCCTCTGACAGTGCGGCACTCCCTCAGTACTGACCCTCTGACAGTGCAGCACTCCCTCAGTACTGACCCTCTGACAGTGCAGCACTCCCTCAGTACTGACCCTCTGACAGTGCGGCACTCCCTCAGTACTGACCCTCTGACAGTGCGGCACTCCCTCAGCACTGACCCTCTGACAGTGCGGCACTCCCTCAGTACTGACCCTCTGACAGTGCAGCACTCCCTCAGTACTGACCCTCTGACAGTGCGGCACTCCCTCAGTACTGACCCTCTGACAGTGCAGCACTCCCTCAGTACTGACCCTCCAACAGTGCGGCGCTCCCTCAGTACTGACCCTCCAACAGTGCGGCACTCCCTCAGTACTGACCCTCTGACAGTGCGGCACTCCCTCAGTACTGACCCTCTGACAGTGCGGCACTCCCTCAGTACAGACCCACTGACAGTGCAGCACTCCCTCAGTACTGACCCTCTGACAGTGCAGCACTCCCTCAGTACTGACCCTCTGACAGTGCGGCGCTCCCTCAGTACTGACCCTCTGACTGTGCGGCACTCCCTCAGTACTGACCCTCTGACAGTGCGGCACTCCCTCAGTACTGACCCTCTGACAGTGCGGCACTCCCTTAGTACTGACCCTCTGACAGTGCAGCACTCTCTCAGTACTGACTCTCTGACAGTGCGGCACTCCCTCAGTACTGACCCTCTGACAGTGCGGCACTCCCTCAGTACTGACCCTCTGACAGTGCAGTGCTCCCTCAGTACTGACCCTCTGACAGTGCAGCACTCCCTCAGTACTGACCCTCTGACAGTGCGGCGCTGTCTCAGCACTGACACTCTGACAGTGCGGCACTCCCTCAGTACTGACCCTCTCACAGTGCGGCTCTCCCTCAGTACTGACCCTCTGACAGTGCAGCACTCTCTCAGCACTGACCCTCTGACAGTGCGGCACTCCCTCAGTACTGACCCTCTGACAGTGCGGCGCTCCCTCAGCACTGACCCTCTGACAGTGCGGCTCTCCCTCAGTACTGACACTATGACAGTGCGGCACTCCCTCAGTACTGACCCTCTGACAATGCGGCACTCCCTCAGTACTGACCCTCTGACAGTGCGGCTCTCCCTCAGTACTGACCCTCTGACAGTGCGGCACTCCCTCAGTACTGACCCTCTGACAGTGCGGCTCTCCCTCAGTACTGACACTATGACAGTGCGGCACTCCCTCAGTACTGACCCTCTGACAGTGCGGCACTCCCTTAGTACTGACCCTCTGACAGTGCGGCACTCCCTCAGTACTGACCCACTGACAGTGCGGCACTCCCTCAGTACTGACCCTCTGACAGTGCGGCACTCCCTCAGTACTGACCCTCTGACAGTGCAGCACTCCCTCAGTACTGACCCTCTGACAGTGCGGCACTCCCTTAGTACTGACCCTCTGACAGTGCGGCACTCCCTCAGGACTGACCCTCTGACAGTGCGGCACTCTCTCAGCACTGACCCTCTGACAGTGCGGCACTCCCTCAGTACTGACCCCCTGACGGTGCAGCACTCCCTCAGTACTGACCCTCTGACAGTGCAGCACTTTTTCAGCACTGACCCTCTGACAGTGCAGCACTCCCTTAGTACTGACCCTCTGACAGTGCGGCACTCCCTCAGTACTGACCCTCTGACAGTGCGGCACTCCCTCAGTACTGACCCTCTGACAGTGCGGCACTCCCTCAGTACTGACCCTCTGACAGTGCGGCACTCCCTCAGTACTGACCCTCTGACAGTGCGGCACTCCCTCAGTACTGACCCTCTGACAGTGCAGCACTCCCTCAATACTGACCCTCTGACAGTGCGGCACTCCCTCAGTACTGACCCTCTGACAGTGCGGCACTCCCTCAGTACTGACCCTCTGGCAGTGCGGCACTCCCTCAGTACTGACCCTCTGACAGTGCGGCACTCCCTCAGTACTGACCCTCTGACAGTGCGGCACTCCCTCAGTACTGACCCTCTGACAGTGCGGCACTCCCTCAGTACTGACCCTCTGACAGTGCGGAACTCCCTCAGTACTGACCCTCTGACAGTGCGGCACTCCCTCAGTACTGACCCTCTGACAGTGCAGCGCTCCCTCAGTACTGACCCTCTGACAGTGCGGCACTCCCTCAGTACTGACCCTCTGACAGTGCGGCACTCCCTCAGTACTGACCCTCTGACAGTGCAGCACTACCTCAGTACTGACCCTCTGACAGTGCGGCACTCCCTCAGTACTGACCCTCTGACAATGCAGCACTCCCTCGGTACTGACCCTCTGACAGTGCGGCACTCCCTCGATACTGACCCTCTGACAGTGCGGCACTCCCTCGATACTGACCCTCTGACAGTGCGGCACTCCCTCAATACTGACCCTCTGACAGTGCGGCGCTGTCTCAGTCCTGACCCTATGACAGTGCGGCACTCCCTCAGCACTGACCCTCTGACAGTGCGGCACTCCCTCAGTACTGACCCTCTGACAGTGCAGCACTCCCTCAGTACTGACCCTCTGACAGTGCGGCACTCCCTCAGTACTGACCCTCTGACAGTGCGGCGCTCCCTCAGTACTGACCCTCTGACAGTGCAGCACTCTCTCAGCACTGACCCTCTGACAGTGCGGCACTCCCTCAGTACTGACCCTCTGACAGTGCGGCACTCCCTCAGTACTGACCCTCTGACAGTGCAGCACTCCCTCAGTACTGACCGTCTGACAGTGCAGCACTCCCTCAGTACTGACCCTCTGACAGTGCGGCACTCCCTCAGTACTGACCCTCTGACAGTGCGGCACTCCCTCAGTACTGACCCTCTGACAGTGCGGCACTCCCTCAGTACTGACCCTCTGACAGTGCGGCGCTCCCTCAGTACTGACCCTCTGACAGTGCGGCGCTCCCTCAGTACTGACCCTCTGACAGTGCAGCACTCCCTCAGTACTGACCCTCTGACAGTGCAGCACTACCTCAGTACTGACCCTCTGACAGTGCGGCACTCCCTCAGTACTGACCCTCTGACAATGCAGCACTCCCTCGGTACTGACCCTCTGACAGTGCGGCACTCCCTCGATACTGACCCTCTGACAGTGCGGCACTCCCTCGATACTGACCCTCTGACAGTGCGGCACTCCCTCAGTACTGACCCTATGACAGTGCGGCACTCCCTCAGCACTGACCCTCTGACAGTGCGGCACTCCCTCAGTACTGACCCTCTGACAGTGCAGCACTCCCTCAGTACTGACCCTCTGACAGTGCGGCACTCCCTCAGTACTGACCCTCTGACAGTGCGGCGCTCCCTCAGTACTGACCCTCTGACAGTGCAGCACTCTCTCAGCACTGACCCTCTGACAGTGCGGCACTCCCTCAGTACTGACCCTCTGACAGTGCGGCACTCCCTCAGTACTGACCCTCTGACAGTGCAGCACTCCCTCAGTACTGACCGTCTGACAGTGCAGCACTCCCTCAGTACTGACCCTCTGACAGTGCGGCACTCCCTCAGTACTGACCCTCTGACAGTGCAGCACTCCCTCAGTACTCACTCTCTGACAGTGCGGCGCCCCCTCAGTACTGACTCGCTGACAGTGCGGCACTCCCTCAGTACTGACCCTCTGACAGTGCGGCGTTCCCTCAGTACCGACCCTCTGACAGTGCAGCACTCCCTCAGTACCGACCCTCTGACAGTGCGGCGTTCCCTCAGTACCGACCCTCTGACAGTGCAGCACTCCCTCAGTACCGACCCTCTGACAGTGCGGCACTCCCTCAGTACTGACCCTCTGACAGTGCGGCACACCCTCAGTACTGATCCTCTGACAGTGCGGCACTCCCTCAGTACTGACCCTCTGACAGTGCGGCACTCCCTCAGTACTGACACTCTGACAGTGCAGCACTCCCTCAGTACTAACCCTCTGACAGTGCAGCACTCCCTCAGTACTGACACTCTGACAGTGCGGCACTCCCTCAGTACCGACCCTCTGACAGTGCGGTACTCCCTCAGTACTGACCCTCTGACAGTGCAGCACTCCCTCAGTACTGACCCTCTGACAGTGCAGCGCTCCCTCAGCACTGACCCACTGACAGTGCGGCACTCCCTCAGTACTGACCCTCTAACAGTGCGGTACTCCCTCAGTACTGACCCTCTGACAGTGCAGCGCTCCCTCAGTACTGACCCTCTGACAGTGCGGCACTCCCTCAGTACTGACCCGCTGTCAGTGCGGCACTCCCTCAGTACTGACCCTCTGACAGTGCAGCACTCCCTCAGTACTGACCCTCTGTCAGTGCAGCACTCCCTCAGTACTGACCCTCTGACAGTGCGGCACTCCCTCAGTACTGACCCTCTGACAGTGCGGCACTCCCACAGTACTGACCCTCTGACAGTGCTGCACTCCCTCAGTACTGACCCTCTGACAGTGCGGCACTCCCTCAGTACTGACCCTCTGACAGTGCAGCACTCCCTCAGTACTGACCTTCTGACAGTGCAGCACTCCCTCAGTACTGACCCTCTGACAGTGCAGCACTCCCTCAGTATTGACCCTCTGACAGTGCAGCACTCCCTCAGTACTGACACTCTGACAGTGCAGCACTCCCTCAGTACTCACTCTCTGACAGTGCTGCTCTCCCTCAGTACTGACTCTCTGACAGTGCAGCACTCCCTCAGTACTGACCCTCTGACAGTGCGGTACTCCCTCAGCACTGACCCTCTGACAGTGCGGCACTCCCGCAGTACTGACCCTCTGACAGTGCGGCACTCCCTCAGTACTGACCCTCTGACAGTGCGGCTCTCCCTCAGTACTGACCCTCTGACAGTGCAGCACTCCCTCAGTACTGACTCTCTGACAGTGCAGCTCTCCCTCAGTACCGACCCTCTGACAGTGCAGCACTCCCTCAGTACTGACCCTCTGACAGTGCGGCACTCCCTCAGTACTGACCCTCTGACAGTGCAGCACTCCCTCAGTACTGACCCTCTGACAGTGCGGCACTCCCTCTACTGACCGCCTGACAGTGCAGCACTCCCTCAGTACTGACCCTCTGACAGTGCGGCTCTCCCTCAGTACTGACCCTCTGACAGTGCGGCACTCCCTCAGTACTGACCCTCTGACAGTGCGGCACTCCCTCAGTACTGACCCTCTGACAGTGCGGCACTCTCTCTACTGACCGCCTGACAGTGCGGCACTCCCTCAGTACTGACCCTCTGACAGTGCAGCACTCCCTCGGTACTGACCCTCTGACAGTGCGGCACTCCCTCAGTACTGACCCTCTGAAGGTGCGGGGCTCCCTCAGTACTGACCCTCTGACAGTGCAGCACTCCCTCGGTACTGACCCTCTGACAGTGCGGCACTCCCTCAGTACTGACCCTCTGACAGTGCGGGGCTCCCTCAGTACTGACCCTCTGACAGTGCGGCACTCCTTCGGGACTGACCCTCTGACAGTGCGGCACTCCCTCAGTACTGACCCTCTGACAGTGCGGCACTCCCTCAGTACTGAACCTCTGACAGTGCGGCACTCCCTCAGTACTGACCCTCTGACAGTGCGGCACTCCCTCAGTACTGACCCTCTGACAGTGCGGCACTCTCTCAGTACTGACCCTCTGACAGTGCGGCACTCCCTCAGTACTGACCCTCTGACAGTGCGGCGCTCCCTCAGTACTGACCCTCTGACAGTGCAGCACTCCCTCAGTACTGACCCTCTGACAGCGCGGCACTCCCTCAGTACTGACCCTCTGACAGTGCAGCACTCCCTCAGTACTGACCCTCTGACAGTGCAGCACTCCCTCAGTACTGACCCTCTGACAGTGCGGCAGTCCCTCAGTACTGACCCTCTGACAGTGCGGCACTCCCTCAGTACTGACCCTCTGACAGTGCGGCACTCCCTCAGTACTGACCCTCTGACAGTGCGGCACTCCCTCAGTACTGACCCTCTGACAGTGCTGCACTCCCTCAGTACTGACCCTCTGACAGTGCGGCTCTCCCTCAGTACTGACCCTCTGACAGTGCAGCACACCCTCAGTACTGACCCTCTGACAGTGCTGCACTCCCTCAGTACTGACCCTCTGACAGTGCGGCTCTCCCTCAGTACTGACCCTCTGACAGTGCAGCACACCCTCAGTACTGACCCTCTGACAGTGCAGCACTCCCTCAGTACTGACCCTCTGACAGTGCAGCACTCCCTCAGTACTGACTCTCTGACAGTGCAGCACTCCCTCAGTACTGACCCTCTGACAGTGCGGCACTCCCTCAGTACTGACCCTCTGACAGTGCAGCTCTCCCTCTGTACTGACCCTCTGACAGTGCGGCTCTCCCTCAGTACTGACTCTCTGACAGTGCAGCACTCCCTCAGTACTGTCCCTCTGACAGTGCGGCACTCCCTCAGTACTGACCCTCTGACAGTGCGGCACTCCCTCAGTACTGACCCTCTGACAGTGCAGCTCTCCCTCTGTACTGACCCTCTGACAGTGCGGCTCTCCCTCAGTACTGACTCTCTGACAGTGCAGCACTCCCTCAGTACTGACCCTCTGACAGTGCGGCACTCCCTCAGTACTGACGGTCTGACAGTGCGGCACTGCCTCAGTACTGACCCTCTGACAGTGCGGCACTCCCTCAGTACTGACGGTCTGACAGTGCAGCTCTCTCTCAGTACTGACCCTCTAACAGTGCGGCACTCCCTCAGTACTGACCCTCTGACAGTGCAGCACTCCCTCAGTACTGACCCTCTGACAGTGCCGCACTCCCTAGGTACTGACTCTCTGACAGTGCGGCACTCCCTCAGTACTGACCCTCTGACAGTGCGGCGCTCCCTCAGTACTGACCCTCTGACAGTGCGGCGCTCCCTCAGTACTGACCCTCTGACAGTGCAGCACTCCCTCAGTACTGACCCTCTGACAGTGCAGCACTCCCTCAGTACTGACGGTCTGACAGCGCGGCACTCCCTCAGTACTGACTCTCTGACAGTGCGGCACTCCCTCAGTACTGACCCTCTGACAGTGCGCCGCTCCCTCAGTACTGACCCTCTGACCGTGCGGCACTCCCTCAGTACTGACCCTCTGACAGTGCGGCGCCCCCTCAGTACTGACCCTCTGACAGTGCAGCACTCCCTCAGTACTGACCCTCTGACAGTGCGGCACTCCCTCAGTACTGACCCTCTGACAGTGCGGCGCTCCCTCAGTACTGACCCTCTGACAGTGCAGCACTCCCTCAGTACTGACACTCTGACAGTGCGGCACTCCCTCGGTACTGACCCTCTGCCAGTGCGGCACTCCCTCAGTACTGACCCTCTGACAGTGCGGCACTCCCTCAGTACTGACCCTCTGACAGTGCGGCACTCCCTCAGTACTGACACTCTGACAGTGCGGCACTCCCTCAGTACTGACCCTCTGACAGTGCGACACTCCCTCAGTACCGGCCCTCTGACAGTGCGGCACTCTCTCAGGACTGACCCTCTGACAGTGCAGCACTCCCTCAGTACTGACCCTCTGACAGTGCGGCACTCCCTCAGTACTGACACTCTGACAGTGCGGCACTCCCTCAGTACTGACCCTCTGACAGTGCAGCACTCCCTCAGTACTGAGCCTCTGACAGTGCAGCACTCCCTCAGTACTGACCCTATGACAGTGCGGCGCTCCCTCAGTACTGACCCTCTGACAGTGCAGCACTCCTTCAGTACTGACCCTCTGACAGTGCAGCACTCCCTCAGTACTGACCCTCTGACAGTGCGGCGCTCCCTCAGTACTGACCTTCTGACAGTGCAGCACTACTTCAGTACTGACCCTCTGACAGTGCGGCACTCCCTTAGTACTGACCCTCTGACAGTGCAGCACTCTCTCAGTACTGACTCTCTGACAGTGCGGCACTCCCTCAGTACTGACCCTCTGACAGTGCGGCACTCCCTCAGTACTGACCCTCTGACAGTGCAGTGCTCCCTCAGTACTGACCCTCTGACAGTGCAGCACTCCCTCAGTACTGACCCTCTGACAGTGCGGCGCTGTCTCAGCACTGACACTCTGACAGTGCGGCACTCCCTCAGTACTGACCCTCTCACAGTGCGGCTCTCCCTCAGTACTGACCCTCTGACAGTGCAGCACTCTCTCAGCACTGACCCTCTGACAGTGCGGCACTCCCTCAGTACTGACCCTCTGACAGTGCGGCGCTCCCTCAGCACTGACCCTCTGACAGTGCGGCTCTCCCTCAGTACTGACACTATGACAGTGCGGCACTCCCTCAGTACTGACCCTCTGACAATGCGGCACTCCCTCAGTACTGACCCTCTGACAGTGCGGCTCTCCCTCAGTACTGACCCTCTGACAGTGCGGCACTCCCTCAGTACTGACCCTCTGACAGTGCGGCTCTCCCTCAGTACTGACACTATGACAGTGCGGCACTCCCTCAGTACTGACCCTCTGACAGTGCGGCACTCCCTTAGTACTGACCCTCTGACAGTGCGGCACTCCCTCAGTACTGACCCACTGACAGTGCGGCACTCCCTCAGTACTGACCCTCTGACAGTGCGGCACTCCCTCAGTACTGACCCTCTGACAGTGCAGCACTCCCTCAGTACTGACCCTCTGACAGTGCGGCACTCCCTTAGTACTGACCCTCTGACAGTGCGGCACTCCCTCAGGACTGACCCTCTGACAGTGCGGCACTCTCTCAGCACTGACCCTCTGACAGTGCGGCACTCCCTCAGTACTGACCCCCTGACGGTGCAGCACTCCCTCAGTACTGACCCTCTGACAGTGCAGCACTTTTTCAGCACTGACCCTCTGACAGTGCAGCACTCCCTTAGTACTGACCCTCTGACAGTGCGGCACTCCCTCAGTACTGACCCTCTGACAGTGCGGCACTCCCTCAGTACTGACCCTCTGACAGTGCGGCACTCCCTCAGTACTGACCCTCTGACAGTGCGGCACTCCCTCAGTACTGACCCTCTGACAGTGCGGCACTCCCTCAGTACTGACCCTCTGACAGTGCAGCACTCCCTCAATACTGACCCTCTGACAGTGCGGCACTCCCTCAGTACTGACCCTCTGACAGTGCGGCACTCCCTCAGTACTGACCCTCTGGCAGTGCGGCACTCCCTCAGTACTGACCCTCTGACAGTGCGGCACTCCCTCAGTACTGACCCTCTGACAGTGCGGCACTCCCTCAGTACTGACCCTCTGACAGTGCGGCACTCCCTCAGTACTGACCCTCTGACAGTGCGGAACTCCCTCAGTACTGACCCTCTGACAGTGCGGCACTCCCTCAGTACTGACCCTCTGACAGTGCAGCGCTCCCTCAGTACTGACCCTCTGACAGTGCGGCACTCCCTCAGTACTGACCCTCTGACAGTGCGGCACTCCCTCAGTACTGACCCTCTGACAGTGCAGCACTACCTCAGTACTGACCCTCTGACAGTGCGGCACTCCCTCAGTACTGACCCTCTGACAATGCAGCACTCCCTCGGTACTGACCCTCTGACAGTGCGGCACTCCCTCGATACTGACCCTCTGACAGTGCGGCACTCCCTCGATACTGACCCTCTGACAGTGCGGCACTCCCTCAATACTGACCCTCTGACAGTGCGGCGCTGTCTCAGTCCTGACCCTATGACAGTGCGGCACTCCCTCAGCACTGACCCTCTGACAGTGCGGCACTCCCTCAGTACTGACCCTCTGACAGTGCAGCACTCCCTCAGTACTGACCCTCTGACAGTGCGGCACTCCCTCAGTACTGACCCTCTGACAGTGCGGCGCTCCCTCAGTACTGACCCTCTGACAGTGCAGCACTCTCTCAGCACTGACCCTCTGACAGTGCGGCACTCCCTCAGTACTGACCCTCTGACAGTGCGGCACTCCCTCAGTACTGACCCTCTGACAGTGCAGCACTCCCTCAGTACTGACCGTCTGACAGTGCAGCACTCCCTCAGTACTGACCCTCTGACAGTGCGGCACTCCCTCAGTACTGACCCTCTGACAGTGCGGCACTCCCTCAGTACTGACCCTCTGACAGTGCGGCACTCCCTCAGTACTGACCCTCTGACAGTGCGGCGCTCCCTCAGTACTGACCCTCTGACAGTGCGGCGCTCCCTCAGTACTGACCCTCTGACAGTGCAGCACTCCCTCAGTACTGACCCTCTGACAGTGCAGCACTACCTCAGTACTGACCCTCTGACAGTGCGGCACTCCCTCAGTACTGACCCTCTGACAATGCAGCACTCCCTCGGTACTGACCCTCTGACAGTGCGGCACTCCCTCGATACTGACCCTCTGACAGTGCGGCACTCCCTCGATACTGACCCTCTGACAGTGCGGCACTCCCTCAGTACTGACCCTATGACAGTGCGGCACTCCCTCAGCACTGACCCTCTGACAGTGCGGCACTCCCTCAGTACTGACCCTCTGACAGTGCAGCACTCCCTCAGTACTGACCCTCTGACAGTGCGGCACTCCCTCAGTACTGACCCTCTGACAGTGCGGCGCTCCCTCAGTACTGACCCTCTGACAGTGCAGCACTCTCTCAGCACTGACCCTCTGACAGTGCGGCACTCCCTCAGTACTGACCCTCTGACAGTGCGGCACTCCCTCAGTACTGACCCTCTGACAGTGCAGCACTCCCTCAGTACTGACCGTCTGACAGTGCAGCACTCCCTCAGTACTGACCCTCTGACAGTGCGGCACTCCCTCAGTACTGACCCTCTGACAGTGCAGCACTCCCTCAGTACTCACTCTCTGACAGTGCGGCGCCCCCTCAGTACTGACTCGCTGACAGTGCGGCACTCCCTCAGTACTGACCCTCTGACAGTGCGGCGTTCCCTCAGTACCGACCCTCTGACAGTGCAGCACTCCCTCAGTACCGACCCTCTGACAGTGCGGCGTTCCCTCAGTACCGACCCTCTGACAGTGCAGCACTCCCTCAGTACCGACCCTCTGACAGTGCGGCACTCCCTCAGTACTGACCCTCTGACAGTGCGGCACACCCTCAGTACTGATCCTCTGACAGTGCGGCACTCCCTCAGTACTGACCCTCTGACAGTGCGGCACTCCCTCAGTACTGACACTCTGACAGTGCAGCACTCCCTCAGTACTAACCCTCTGACAGTGCAGCACTCCCTCAGTACTGACACTCTGACAGTGCGGCACTCCCTCAGTACCGACCCTCTGACAGTGCGGTACTCCCTCAGTACTGACCCTCTGACAGTGCAGCACTCCCTCAGTACTGACCCTCTGACAGTGCAGCGCTCCCTCAGCACTGACCCACTGACAGTGCGGCACTCCCTCAGTACTGACCCTCTAACAGTGCGGTACTCCCTCAGTACTGACCCTCTGACAGTGCAGCGCTCCCTCAGTACTGACCCTCTGACAGTGCGGCACTCCCTCAGTACTGACCCGCTGTCAGTGCGGCACTCCCTCAGTACTGACCCTCTGACAGTGCAGCACTCCCTCAGTACTGACCCTCTGTCAGTGCAGCACTCCCTCAGTACTGACCCTCTGACAGTGCGGCACTCCCTCAGTACTGACCCTCTGACAGTGCGGCACTCCCACAGTACTGACCCTCTGACAGTGCTGCACTCCCTCAGTACTGACCCTCTGACAGTGCGGCACTCCCTCAGTACTGACCCTCTGACAGTGCAGCACTCCCTCAGTACTGACCTTCTGACAGTGCAGCACTCCCTCAGTACTGACCCTCTGACAGTGCAGCACTCCCTCAGTATTGACCCTCTGACAGTGCAGCACTCCCTCAGTACTGACACTCTGACAGTGCAGCACTCCCTCAGTACTCACTCTCTGACAGTGCTGCTCTCCCTCAGTACTGACTCTCTGACAGTGCAGCACTCCCTCAGTACTGACCCTCTGACAGTGCGGTACTCCCTCAGCACTGACCCTCTGACAGTGCGGCACTCCCGCAGTACTGACCCTCTGACAGTGCGGCACTCCCTCAGTACTGACCCTCTGACAGTGCGGCTCTCCCTCAGTACTGACCCTCTGACAGTGCAGCACTCCCTCAGTACTGACTCTCTGACAGTGCGGCACTCCCTCAGTACTGACCCTCTGACAGTGCGGCACTCCATCAGTACTGACCCTCTGACAGTGCGGCACTCCCTCAGTACTGACCCTCTGACAGTGCAGCACTCCCTCAGTACTGACCCACTGACAGTGCGGCACTCCCTCAGTACTGACCCTCTGACAGTGCAGCTCTCCCTCAGTACCGACCCTCTGACAGTGCAGCACTCCCTCAGTACTGACCCTCTGACAGTGCGGCACTCCCTCAGTACTGACCCTCTGACAGTGCAGCACTCCCTCAGTACTGACCCTCTGACAGTGCGGCACTCCCTCTACTGACCGCCTGACAGTGCAGCACTCCCTCAGTACTGACCCTCTGACAGTGCGGCTCTCCCTCAGTACTGACCCTCTGACAGTGCGGCACTCCCTCAGTACTGACCCTCTGACAGTGCGGCACTCCCTCAGTACTGACCCTCTGACAGTGCGGCACTCTCTCTACTGACCGCCTGACAGTGCGGCACTCCCTCAGTACTGACCCTCTGACAGTGCAGCACTCCCTCGGTACTGACCCTCTGACAGTGCGGCACTCCCTCAGTACTGACCCTCTGAAGGTGCGGGGCTCCCTCAGTACTGACCCTCTGACAGTGCAGCACTCCCTCGGTACTGACCCTCTGACAGTGCGGCACTCCCTCAGTACTGACCCTCTGACAGTGCGGGGCTCCCTCAGTACTGACCCTCTGACAGTGCGGCACTCCTTCGGGACTGACCCTCTGACAGTGCGGCACTCCCTCAGTACTGACCCTCTGACAGTGCGGCACTCCCTCAGTACTGAACCTCTGACAGTGCGGCACTCCCTCAGTACTGACCCTCTGACAGTGCGGCACTCCCTCAGTACTGACCCTCTGACAGTGCGGCACTCTCTCAGTACTGACCCTCTGACAGTGCGGCACTCCCTCAGTACTGACCCTCTGACAGTGCGGCGCTCCCTCAGTACTGACCCTCTGACAGTGCAGCACTCCCTCAGTACTGACCCTCTGACAGCGCGGCACTCCCTCAGTACTGACCCTCTGACAGTGCAGCACTCCCTCAGTACTGACCCTCTGACAGTGCAGCACTCCCTCAGTACTGACCCTCTGACAGTGCGGCAGTCCCTCAGTACTGACCCTCTGACAGTGCGGCACTCCCTCAGTACTGACCCTCTGACAGTGCGGCACTCCCTCAGTACTGACCCTCTGACAGTGCGGCACTCCCTCAGTACTGACCCTCTGACAGTGCTGCACTCCCTCAGTACTGACCCTCTGACAGTGCGGCTCTCCCTCAGTACTCACTCTCTGACAGTGCAGCACTCCCTCAGTACTGACCCTCTGACAGTGCGGCACTCCCTCAGTACTGACCCTCTGACAGTGCAGCTCTCCCTCTGTACTGTCCCTCTGACAGTGCGGCTCTCCCTCAGTACTGACTCTCTGACAGTGCAGCACTCCCTCAGTACTGTCCCTCTGACAGTGCGGCACTCCCTCAGTACTGACCCTCTGACAGTGCGGCACTCCCTCAGTACTGACCCTCTGACAGTGCAGCTCTCCCTCTGTACTGACCCTCTGACAGTGCGGCTCTCCCTCAGTACTGACTCTCTGACAGTGCAGCACTCCCTCAGTACTGACCCTCTGACAGTGCGGCACTCCCTCAGTACTGACGGTCTGACAGTGCGGCACTGCCTCAGTACTGACCCTCTGACAGTGCGGCACTCCCTCAGTACTGACGGTCTGACAGTGCAGCTCTCTCTCAGTACTGACCCTCTAACAGTGCGGCACTCCCTCAGTACTGACCCTCTGACAGTGCAGCACTCCCTCAGTACTGACCCTCTGACAGTGCCGCACTCCCTAGGTACTGACTCTCTGACAGTGCGGCACTCCCTCAGTACTGACCCTCTGACAGTGCGGCGCTCCCTCAGTACTGACCCTCTGACAGTGCGGCGCTCCCTCAGTACTGACCCTCTGACAGTGCAGCACTCCCTCAGTACTGACCCTCTGACAGTGCAGCACTCCCTCAGTACTGACGGTCTGACAGCGCGGCACTCCCTCAGTACTGACTCTCTGACAGTGCGGCACTCCCTCAGTACTGACCCTCTGACAGTGCGCCGCTCCCTCAGTACTGACCCTCTGACAGTGCGGCACTCCCTCAGTACTGACCCTCTGACAGTGCGGCGCCCCCTCAGTACTGACCCTCTGACAGTGCAGCACTCCCTCAGTACTGACCCTCTGACAGTGCGGCACTCCCTCAGTACTGACCCTCTGACAGTGCGGCGCTCCCTCAGTACTGACCCTCTGACAGTGCAGCACTCCCTCAGTACTGACACTCTGACAGTGCGGCACTCCCTCGGTACTGACCCTCTGCCAGTGCGGCACTCCCTCAGTACTGACCCTCTGACAGTGCGGCACTCCCTCAGTACTGACCCTCTGACAGTGCGGCACTCCCTCAGTACTGACACTCTGACAGTGCGGCACTCCCTCAGTACTGACCCTCTGACAGTGCGACACTCCCTCAGTACCGGCCCTCTGACAGTGCGGCACTCTCTCAGGACTGACCCTCTGACAGTGCAGCACTCCCTCAGTACTGACCCTCTGACAGTGCGGCACTCCCTCAGTACTGACACTCTGACAGTGCGGCACTCCCTCAGTACTGACCCTCTGACAGTGCAGCACTCCCTCAGTACTGAGCCTCTGACAGTGCAGCACTCCCTCAGTACTGACCCTATGACAGTGCGGCACTCCCTCAGTACTGACCCTCTGACAGTGCGGCACTCCCTCAGTACTGACCCTCTGACAGTGCAGCACTCCCTCAGTACTGACCCTCTGACAGTGCGGCACTCCCTCAGTACTGACCCTCTGACAGTGCAGCACTCCTTCAGTACTGACCCTCTGACAGTGCAGCACTCCCTCAGTACTGACCCTCTGACAGTGCGGCGCTCCCTCAGTACTGACCTTCTGACAGTGCAGCACTACTTCAGTACTGACCCTCTGACAGTGCGGCGCTCCCTCAGTACTGACCCTCTGACAGTGCGGCACTCCCTCAGTACTGACCCTCTGACAGTGCTGCACTCCCTCAGTACTGACCCTCTGACAGTGCGGCGCTCCCTCAGTACTGACCCTCTGACAGTGCAGCACTCCCTCAGTACTGACCCTCTGACAGTGCGGCACTCCCTCAGTACTGACCCTCTGACAGTGCGGCACTCCCTCAGTACTGACCCTCTGACAGTGCGGCACTCCCTCAGTACTGACCCTCTGACAGTGCGGCACTCCCTCAGTACTGACCCTCTGACAGTGCGGCACTCCCTCAGTACTGACCCTCTGACAGTGCGGCACTCCCTCAGTACTGACCCTCTGACAGTGCGGCGCTGTCTCAGCACTGACCCTCTGACAGTGCGGCACTCCCTCAGTACTGACCCTCTGACAGTGCAGCTCTCCCTCAGTACTGACCCTCTGACAGTGCGGCACTCCCTCAGTACTGACCCTCTGACAGTGCGGCACTCCCTCAGTACTGACCCTCTGACAGTGCGGCACTCCCTCAGTACTGACCCTCTGACAGTGCAACACTCCTTCAGTACTGACACTCTGACAGTGCGGCACTCCCTCAGTACTGACCCTCTGACAGTGCGGCACTCCCTCAGTACTGACCCTCTGACAGTGCTGCACTCCCTCAGTACTGACCCTCTGACAGTGCGGCACTCCCTCAGTACTGACCCTCTGACAGTGTGGCACTCCCTCAGTACTGACCCTCTGACAGTGCGGCACTCCCTCAGTACTGACGCTCGGACTTTGCTGAGCTCCCTCAGCACTGACCCTCTGACAGTGCGGCACTCCCTCAGCACTGACCCTCTGACAGTGCGGCGCTCCCTCAGTACTGACCCTCTGACAGTGCAGCACTCCCTCAGTACTGACCCTCTGACAGTGCAGCACTCCCTCAATACTGACCCTCTGACAGTGCGGCACTCCCTCATTACTGACCCTCTGACAGTGTGGCACTCCCTCAGTACTGACCCTCTGACAGTGCAGCACTCCCTCAGTACTGACCCTCTGACAGTGCGGCACTCCCTCAGTACTGACCCTCTGACAGTGCGGCACTCCCTCAGTACTGACCCTCTGACAGTGCAGCACTCCCTCAGCACTGACCCTCTGACAGTGCGGCACTCCCTCAGTACTGACTCTCTGACAGTGCGGCACTCCCTCAGTACTGACCCTCTGACAGTGCTGCACTCCCTCAGTAGTGACCCTCTGACAGTGCTGCACTCCCTCAGTACTGACCCTCTGACAGTGCGGCACTCCCTCAGTACTGACCCTCTGACAGTGCGGCACTCCCTCAGTACTGACCCTCCGACAGTGCGGCACTCCCTCAGTACTGACCCTCCGACAGTGCGGCATTCCCTCAGTACTGACCCTCTGACAGTGCGGCACTCCCTCAGTACTGACCCTCTGACAGTGCGGCACTCCCTCAGTACTGACCCTCGGACTTTGCTGAGCTCCCTCAGCACTGACCCTCTGACAGTGCGGCACTCCCTCAGCACTGACCCTCTGACAGTGCGGCATTCCCTCAGTACTGACCCTCCGACAGTGCAGCACTCCCTCAGTACTGACCCTCTGACAGTGCGGCACTCCCTCTGTACTGACCCTCTGACAGTGCGGCACTCCCTCAGTACTGACCCTCCGACAGTGCGGCATTCCCTCAGTACTGACCCTCTGACAGTGCGGCACTCCCTCAGTACTGACCCTCTGACAGTGCGGCGCTCCCTCAGTACTGACCCTCTGACAGTGCGGCACTCCCTCAGTACCGACCCTCGGACTTTGCTGAGCTCCCTCAGTACTGACCCTCTGACAGTGCGGCGCTCCCTCAGTACTGACCCTCTGACAGTGCGGCACTCCCTCAGTACCGACCCTCGGACTTTGCTGAGCTCCCTCAGCACTCGCCCTCCCTGTCCACCGTGGGCCAGGCTGCTGTGAAACGGGACGGATTGTCAGCAGGTGTGCAGTACGGTAAAGTTCCCCTCCCCTCGCGCTGTGTGTTCTTTCAACCAACGCCCCTCCCTTATCTCCGCAGATCAGAGTTCACAGACGTCAGTGGATCTCGAAGATGGCCGCAAGGAATCTGACAATCAGTGAAAATATTCTTCCCGAAAGAACGATGTGAGGATTCTGAATAAACAGTGACTCTGTACAGTTACACAGTGAGTGATCCTCACCCTGAAGAAACAGTGACTCTGTACAGTTACACAGTGAGTGATCCTCACCCTGCTGAATAAACAGTGTCTCTGTACAGTTACACAGTGAGTGACCCTCACCCTGCTGAATAAACAGTGACTCTGTACAGTTACACAGTGAGTGATCCTTACCCTGAATAAACAGTGACTCTGTACAATTACACAGTGAGTGACCCTCACCCTGCTGAATAAACAGCGACTCTGTACAGTTACACAGTGAGTGACACTCACCCTGCTGAATAAACAGTGACTCTGTACAGTTACACAGTGAGTGATCCTCACCCTGCTGAATAAACATTGACTCTGTACAGTTACACAGTGAGTGATCCTCACCCTGCTGAATAAACAGTGACTCTGTACAGTTACACAGTGAGTGATCCTCACCCTGCTGAATAAACAGTGACTCTGTACAGTTACACAGTGAGTGATCCTCACCCTGCTGAATAAACAGTGACACTGTACAGTTACACAGTGAGTGATCCTCACCCTGCTGAATAAACAGTGACTCTGTACAGTTACACAGTGAGTGATCCTCACCCTGAATAAACAGTGACTCTGTACAGTTACACAGTGAGTGATCCTCACCCTGCTGAATAAACAGTGACTCTGTACAGTTACACAGTGAGTGATCCTCACCCTGCTGAATAAACAGTGACTCTGTACAGTTACACAGTGAGTGATCCTCGCCCTGCTGAATAAACAGTGACTCTGTACAGTTACACAGTGAGTGATCCTCACCCTGAATAAACAGTGACTCTGTACAGTTACACAGTGAGTGACCCTCACACTGCTGAATAAACAGTGACTCTGTGCAGTTACACAGTGAGTGATCCTCACCCTGCTGAATAAACAGTGACTCTGTACAGTTGCACAGTGAGTGATCCTCACCCTGCTGAATAAACAGTGACTCTGTACAGTTACACAGTGAGTGATCCTCACCATGCTGAATAAACAGTGACTCTGTACAGTTACACAGTGAGTGATCCTCACCCTGCTGAATAAACAGTGACTCTGTACAGTTACACAGTGAGTGATCCTCACCCTGCTGAATAAACAGTGACTCTGTACAGTTACACAGTGAGTGACCCTCACCCTGCTGAATAAACAGTGACTCTGTACAGTTACACAGTCAGTGATCCTCACCCTGAATAAACAGTGACTCTGTACAGTTACACAGTGAGTGATCCTCGCCCTGCTGAATAAACAGTGACTCTGTACAGTTATACACTGAGTGACCCTCACCCTGCTGAATAAACAGTGACTCTGTACAGTTACACAGTGAGTGATCCTCACCCTGCTGAATAAACAGTGACTCTGTACAGTTACACAGTGAGTGATCCTCACCCTGAATAAACAGTGACTCTGTACAGTTACACAGTGAGTGATCCTCACCCTGAATAAACAGTGACTCTGTACAGTTACACAGTGAGTGATCCTCACCCTGAATAAACAGTGACTCTGTACAGTTACACAGTGAGTGATCCTCACCCTGCTGAATAAACAGTGACTCTGAACAGTTACACAGTGAGTGATCCTCACCATGCTGAATAAACAGTGACTCTGTACAGTTACACAGTGAGTGATCCTCACCCTGAATAAACAGTGACTCTGTACAGTTACACAGTGAGTGACCCTCACCCTGCTGAATAAACAGTGACTCTGTACAGTTACACAGTCAGTGATCCTCACCCTGAATAAACAGTGACTCTGTACAGTTACACAGTGAGTGATCCTCGCCCTGCTGAATAAACAGTGACTCTGTACAGTTATACACTGAGTGACCCTCACCCTGCTGAATAAACAGTGACTCTGTACAGTTACACAGTGAGTGATCCTCACCCTGCTGAATAAACAGTGACTCTGTACAGTTACACAGTGAGTGATCCTCACCCTGAATAAACAGTGACTCTGTACAGTTACACAGTGAGTGATCCTCACCCTGAATAAACAGTGACTCTGTACAGTTACACAGTGAGTGATCCTCACCCTGAATAAACAGTGACTCTGTACAGTTACACAGTGAGTGATCCTCACCCTGCTGAATAAACAGTGACTCTGAACAGTTACACAGTGAGTGATCCTCACCATGCTGAATAAACAGTGACTCTGTACAGTTACACAGTGAGTGATCCTCACCCTGAATAAACAGTGACTCTGTACAGTTACACAGTGAGTGATCCTCACCCTGCTGAATAAACAGTGACTCTGTACAGTTGCACAGTGAGTGATCCTCACCCTGCTGAATAAACAGTGACTCTGTACAGTTACACAGTGAGTGACCCTCACCCTGAATAAACAGTGCCTCTGTACAGTTACACAGTGAGTGATCCTCACCCTGAATAAACAGTGACTCTGTACAGTTACACAGTGAGTGATCCTCACCCTGAATAAACAGTGACTCTGTACAGTTACACAGTGAGTGATCCTCACCCTGAATAAACAGTGACTCTGTACAGTTACACAGTGAGTGACCCTCACCCTGCTGAATAAACAGTGACTCTATTCAGTTACACAGTGAGTGACCCTCACCCTGCTGAATAAACAGTGACTCTGTACAGTTACACAGTGAGTGATCCTCACCCTGCTGAATAAACAGTGACTCTGTACAGTTACACAGTGAGTGACCCTCACCCTGCTGAATAAACAGTGACTCTGTACAGTTACACAGTCAGTGATCCTCACCCTGAATAAACAGTGACTCTGTACAGTTACACAGTGAGTGATCCTCACCCTGCTGAATAAACAGTGACTCTGTACAGTTACACAGTGAGTGACCCTCACCCTGAATAAACAAGGACTCTGTACAGTTACACAGTGAGTGATCCTCGCCCTGCTGAATAAACAGTGACTCTGTACAGTTATACACTGAGTGACCCTCACCCTGCTGAATAAACAGTGACTCTGTACAGTTACACAGTGAGTGATCCTCACCCTGCTGAATAAACAGTGACTCTGTACAGTTACACAGTGAGTGATCCTCACCCTGCTGAATAAACAGTGACTCTGTACAGTTAAACAGTGAGTGATCCTCACCCTGCTGAATAAACAGTGACTCTGTACAGTTACACAGTGAGTGATCCTCACCCTGCTGAATAAACAGTGACTCTGTACAGTTACACAGTGAGTGACCCTCACCCTGCTGAATAAACAGTGACTCTGTACAGTTACACAGTGAGTGACCCTCACCCTGCTGAATAAACAGTGAGTCTGTACTGTTACACAGTGAGTGATCCTCACCCTGCTGAATAAACAGTGACTCTGTACAGTTACACAGTGAGTGATCCTCACCCTGAATAAACAGTGACTCTGTACAGTTACACAGTGAGTGACTCTCACCCTGAATAAACAGTGACTCTGTACAGTTACACAGTGAGTGATCCTCACCCTGCTGAATAAACAGTGGCTCTGTACAGTTACACAGTGAGGGATCCTCACCCTGCTGAATAAACAATGACTCTGTACAGTTACACAGTGAGTGATCCTCATCCTGAATAAACAGTGACTCTGTACAGTTACACAGTGAGTGATCCTCACCCTGAATAAACAGTGACTCTGTACAGTTACACAGTGAGTGATCCTCACCCTGAATAAACAGAGACTCTGTGCAGTTACACAGTGAGTGATCCACACCCTGAATAAACAGTGATTCTGTACAGTTACACAGTGAGTGATCCTCACCCTGCTGAATAAACAGTGACTCTGTACAGTTACACAGTGAGTGATCCTCCCCCTGCTGAATAAACAGTGACTCTGTACAGTTACACAGTGAGTGATCCTCACCCTGAATAAGCAGTGACTCTGTACAGTTACACAGTGAGTGACTCTCACACTGTGAATAAACAGTGACTGTACAGTTACACAGTGAGTGATCCTCACACTGCTGAATAAACAGTGACTCTGTACAGTTACACAGTGAGTGTTCCTCACCCTGCTGTATAAACAGTGACTCTGTACAGTTACACACTGAGTGATCCTCACCCTGCTGAATAAACAGTGACTCTGTACAGTTACACAGTGAGTGACCCTCACCCTGAATAAACAGTGACTCTGTACAGTTACACAGTGAGTGATCTTCACCCTGAATAAACAGTGACTCTGTACAGTTACACAGTGAGTGATCCTCACCCTGCTGAATTAACAGTTACTCTGTACAGTTACACAGTGAGCGATCCTCACCTTGCTGAATAAACAGTGACTCTGTACAGTTACACAGTGAGTGACCCTCACCCTGAATAAACAGTGACTCTGTACAGTTACACAGTGAGTGATCCTCACCCTGAATAAACAGTGACTCTGTACAGTTACACAGTGAGTGATCCTCACCCTGCTGAATAAACAGTGACTCTGTACAGTTACACAGTGAGTGATCCACACCCTGAATAAACAGTGACTCTGTACAGTTACACAGTGAGTGATCCTCACCCTGCTGAATAAACAGTGACTCTGTACAGTTACACAGTGAGTGATCCTCACCCTGAATAAACAGTGACTCTGTACAGTTACACAGTGAGTGATCCTCACCCTGCTGAATAAACAGTGACTCTGTACAGTTACACAGTGAGTGATCCACACCCTGAATAAACAGTGACTCTGTACAGTTACACAGTGAGTGATCCTCACCCTGAATAAACAGTGACTCTGTACAGTTACACAGTGGGTGATCCTCACCCTGCTGAATAAACAGTGACTCTGTACAGTTACACAGTGAGTGATCCTCACCCTGCTGAATAAACAGTGACTCTGTACAGTTACACAGTGAGTGATCCTCACCCTGTTGAATAAACAGTGACTCTGTACAGTTATACAGTGAGTGACCCTCACCCTGCTGAATAAACAGTGACTGTACAGTTACACAGTGAGTGATCCTCACCCTGCTGAATAAACAGTGACTCTGTACAGTTACACAGTGAGTGATCCTCACCCTGCTGCATAAACAGTGACGAAGGGCGTGTGCGAGGGGAGCATAATCAGGCTATACCCCGATTCGAGATAGTTTCATCGAGACCAAGGGATTGGGAACTTGTAAATATGTTTAAACTGTTAAAATGTTGTGGGTCGTAGGGGACTGTATTGTGAGCTAGATTGTTGTGTATTCTATTACTGTTACTATGTTCCTCTGTTCATCACTCTGCCTGTTTTCGTCTTCCTTCATTTGTCGCTCACGAGCTTAGGGGATTCAGGGGGGGGAGGGGGGCGGTGTTGAGGGATGCAGAAATCAGATTCCTCGTGTACTTTTCTTTTTTAGTTTGTCTGCGAGCGGGTATGGGTGATTTTGGCAGGTTGAGGAGCTTCGTGCTGGAAGTGATGTGGGGGTCAAAATGGCGCGAGGAGGCTAGGGCTTCTGATTAGTAAGTTCGCAGACGACACGAAAATTGGTGGAGTTGAGGACCGTGAAGAGGATTGCCTCGAGGATAGAGCAGGAGAGAGACTGGTTGGAGTCTTGGGCGGAGAATTGTGTCATGTGAGTGTACCTTTAAGAAATGAATGATCAAGCCGTGTACCTTTAAGAAATGGAGCTGATCACATTACTGAAGTGATGTCAGAGGGTGGGGGGAGCTGAGCTCACTTCTGCTTGTTTGAGTTTCAGTTTGAGAAGGCAGCTGGGAGTGCCTGTAGAAGCCAGGTATTTCGAATACAACTAGTATCGGTGGAAGATAGCTGTTTAAGCATAAATATTAAGCCCCAGTTTTAAATACCCATTTAAAAATTAGAATTTCAGCACCCTTAAATTCAGATCTTCAAGAGATACATGAAACAGCATAAAATTGCATCATAGATTAAAACAGCACAGTTGCAAGACAATGTGACACTGCTTGTGTTATTGTCAAGGACAAGGGCTGAATTCCATGGCAACAGGGTGGCAGGAGTCCAGTGCAGCTTGTCGAGCATTGAATCAAATATATATTTGATGCCAGCTTTCCCGATATGAAGTCTCCATTGTTACATTAGCCAAGCTAGCATAAAACCAGTTTATTGCTGGTAAAGATTAGCAGAATATCACATTTCATGCAGACATGAAACAATTAAAAGCTGATGTTGCACATTGAAGATGGACGGCGGGCCATCAAATCAAATGTGTTCCCCCCCGCCCCCCCCCCCCCGCCATTTTAGATGTCTTTTGGGGGTTCTTTGTTTGATTGTCTGAGTCTGTCAGTCTGTTTTAGTCAGTCTTGTCTTTGTAGTGATGGAGTGCACTTTTGACTTTGAGTTGGAGTTTAGCTGAAGATTAGCTCTCTTTCTCTCTCTCTTCATGTTTCATTGCCAGACTTTGACCTTTTAAAAGTTACTTTCGAGCTGTCTGCCTAAGCAAAGAAAGATAATGTCTGTAATTCTCTGAAAGCTTCAAATTGTCTACGAATTGCCTTTTAAATGACTTTCAAATTGTAATCAATAGAAGACAAAATAAAACAATTCCATTTGGCACCTGAGAAGTTTTAACTGAAGTTTCTGCTGAGTTCCAGTATTCGCAAAGTGCTGCTGGTAACCGAATAGCAGAGATAATATAAATTCCTTCAACGTTACACAGCCGAATAATACAAGGAATCGAACAACTTGGCGTAGTCCAGAAATATTACAAATCTTACAACTTGGCGTATTGCGCCAGGACTTTGATTCATCAACTAAGCTTCCCCCAAACTTGGCGTAGTTCGACAGGTTAAGATTAAAGATTCCAACGGTGTCTGCGTGTTTTGCTGTGATCTGCAGGAAGAAACACAGCAGGTCTGTTGATGTCTGCGATCCAAAGACTATAATAAACATTGAATGTGACCGAATGTGCTCCTGTTTCTGAAGGTTTGAAGTCTTTTGGATGTTTAAAGGAACGGTTTGAAGGATTATTTAGCGTTGTAGTCTTTTGGGGTTATCTGCACGGTAGCATTGTGGATAGCACAATTGCTTCACAGCTCCAGGGTGTGGTAGTATGCGTTAGGGGTCATGTGGGACTGTGAAGCCGTGATGTCATTGGCTGACAGATCCCGGGTCCTGGTTGGCTGTTGACCTCTAGCTCCGCCCTGAAGGCGGAGTATAAGAACCAGGAGTTCTCCCCCGCAGGCCAGTCTGTTACTGAACTGCGGGGAACAAGTCACGCTTAATAAAGCCTCATCGACTTCATCTCTATTCGTCTCTCGTGAGTCTTTGTGCGCTACAATTTATTAAGCGTGCTTAAAGGACTATGGAGCTCAGGATCGTCCCGGAATGCCTGAGGATCAGCCCCCATGCAGTGAACTCAGCAGCGGTTTTCAAGCACTGGCAGACTTGTTTTGAGGCCTACCTCAGAACGGCCCCCGGCCGGATCACAGAAGACCAGAAACTACAGGTCCTGCACTCGAGGGTAAGCCCGGAAATTTACCCTCTCATAGAAGACGCAGAGGATTTCCAGACGGCGTTCGCAGCACTAAAGAGCATCTATATTCGCCCAGTGAACCAGATCTACGCACGCTACCAACTCGCAACGAGACGGCAAAGTCCCGGAGAATCGCTAGACGAATTCTACGCCGCGCTGCTAATTTTGGGACGGGCCTGCAGCTGCCCGCCGGTAAACGCGATTGAACACATGGACATGTTAATGCGCGATGCTTTTGTGGCAGGTATGAACTCTCCCCAAATCCGCCAAAGACTTTTGGAAAAAGAGTCGCTGGGACTCTCAGAGGCACGGGCCCTAGCAGCCTCCCTGGATGTAGCCGCGCGAAACGCCCGCGCGGACGGCCCCGACCGCGCGGCAGCCCCTTGGGCTCCGTGGACCCCCGTCGCGACAAACCCCCCCCTCCCTGCCACCGGCGCACCCCACCACCGCCCCCTTCCCGGGGGGATCGGTCCTCCTCCCAGGTCCGACCAGAAGTGAAGCTGAAGCAGAAACCGTAAGGCTCCCGGAGACGACAACACGGGAACAAGCACCACCACCACCACCGGGGCCGAGGCGATCGACAAGGACGACCAGACCGACCGACCGACTCGTGGCATCGGTGTAACACTACCCCTTACGACTACTGTAAATAGTGCAAAAAAAAAAAACCCTGTACATACTGTGATGACATGCAAAAGTTTTCCTCCCAGGACCAGCCTTGTAAACCCCTACCACCATGCGAAGCACCACCCCGCCGGGTTCATTTTTAACAAGGGGTGAATGTGGTAGTATGCATTAGGGGTCATGTGGGACTGTGAAGCCGTGATGTCATTGGCTGACAGATCCCGGGTCCTGGTTGGCTGTTGACCTCTAGCTCCGCCCTGAAGGCGGAGTATAAGAACCAGGAGTTCTCCCCCGCAGGCCAGTCTGTTACTGAACTGCGGGGAACAAGTCACGCTTAATAAAGCCTCATCGACTTCATCTCTATTCGTCTCTCGTGAGTCTTTGTGCGCTACACAGGGTCCCGGGTTCGATTCCCGGCTTGGGTCACTCCCTGTGCGGAGTCTGCACGTCCTCCCCGTGTGTGCGTGGGTTTCCTCCGGGTGCTCCGGTTTCCTCCCACAGTCCAAAGATGTGCGGGTTAGGTGAATTGGCCAATGATAAATTGCCCTTAATGTCCAAATTGCCCTTGGTGTTGGGTGGAGGTGTTGAGTTTGGGTAGGGTGCTCTTTCCAAGAGCCGGTGCAGACTCAAAGGGCCGAATGGCCTCCTTCTGCACTGTAAATTCAATGATAATCTATGATTAATCTAGGACAAAGGTTCGGCACAACATCGTGGGCCGAAGGGCCTGTTCTGTGCTGTATTTTCTATGTTCTATGTTCTATGTTCTATGCTCCGGTTTCCTCCCACAGTCCAAAGATGTGCAGGTTAGGTGGATTGGCCGTGATAAATTGCCCTGAGTGTCCAAAATTGCCCTTAGTGTTGGGTGGGGTTACTGGGTTACGGGGATAGGGGGGAGGTGTTGACCTTGGGTAGGGTGCTCTTTCCAAGAGCCGGTGCAGTCTCGATGGGCCGAATGGCCTCCTTCTGCACTGTAAATTCTATGTTAATCTTTGAAGTAATGGGTGTGAAGATATTCAATGTTTGTTTTAAAAGGGTTAACTTGAGTTCATAGAATAAACATTGTTTTGTTTTATAAAACACTTGTCCATTATTGCTGTCCCACACCTGGAGAGTGGGCTGTGTGCTCCCCACACCACAATCTATTAAAAATTGTGGGTCAGGGGAATTCCATGAAACACTGTTTTCTAAACCCTGGCTCGTCACAAATGGCAGATGGAGTTTAATCCAGACAAGTGTGAGGCAATGCATTTTGGAAGGTCCAATGCATGTAGGAATTACTCAGTAAATGAGCGTAACAGACATCGACAGACGCTGAAAGATGTCCTCGTACGAACGGGATATGGCACTCGACTCATCGATCGACAGCTCCAACGCGCCACAGCGAAAAACCGGACCGACCTCCTCAGAAGACGAACACGGGACACAACCGACAGAATACCCTTCGTCGTACAGTACTTCCCCGGAGTGGAGAAACTACGACATCTTCTTCACAGCCTTCAACACGTCATCGATGAAGATGAACATCTTGCCAAGGTCATCCCCACACCCCCACGACTTGCCTTCAAACAACCGCACAACCTCAAACGAACCATTGTTTGCAGCAAACTACCCAGTCTTCAGAACAGTGACCACGACACCACACAACCCTGCCATGGCAATCTCTGCAAGACGTGCCAGATCATCGACATGGATACCACTATTACACGTGAGAACACCACCCACCAGATACGTGGTACAGACTCGTGCGACTCGGCCAATGTTGTCTACCTCATACGCTGCAGGAAAGGATGTCCCGAAGCGCGGTACATTGGCGAGACCATGCAGATGCTGCGACAACGGATGAACGGACATCGCGCGACAATCACCAGGCAGGAATGTTCCCTTCCAGTCGGGGAACACTTCAGCAGTCAAGGGCATTCAGCCTCTGATCTCCGGGTAAGCGTTCTCCAAGGCGGCCTTCAGGACCCGCGACAACGCAGAATCGCCGAGCAGAAACTTATAGCCAAGTTGCGCACACATGAGTGCGGCCTCAACCGGGACCTGGGATTCATGTCGCATTACATTCATCCCCCACCATCTGGCCTGCGAAATCCTACCAACTGTCCTGGCTTGACACAATTCACACCTCTTTAACCTGGGGTTACCCCATCTCTGGCTCTGTAAAGATTTAATCACCTGCTAATGCTCGCATTCCAAGCATTGTCTGGCATCTTTGAATTTGTCTATATATGTGTTTCTGGAACAGACATCTTCATTCACCTGAGGAAGGAGCAGCGCTCCGAAAGCTAGTGATTCGAAACAAACCTGTTGGACTTTAACCTGGTGTTGTAAGACTTCGTACTGTGCTCACCCCAGTCCAACGCCGACATCTCCACATCACAGTAAATGATAGAACTCTTGCGAGTATTGACGGGCGTCAGATCTGGGCGCGCACGTCCATCGAAGGTGGCAACGCTTGTGGGCAAGGCGGTCAAGAAGGCAGACGGCATGCTGCCCTTCATCGGGCGGGGCATTGAATATAAAAATTGGCAAGCGTTTTGGTGAGTGGCCAGTTAGAACATGGAACATTACGGCGCAGTACAGGCCCTTCGGCCCTCGATGTTGCGTCGACCTGTGAAACCACTCTAAAGCCCATCTACACTATTCCCTTATCGTCCATATGTCTATCCAATGACCATTTGAATGCCCTTAGTGTTGGCGAGTCCACTACTGTTGCAGGCAGGGCATTCCACGCCCTTACTACTCTCTGAGTAAGGAACCTACCTCTGACATCTGTCCTATATCTATCTCCCCTCAATTTAAAGCTACGTCCCCTCGTGCTAGACATCACCATCCGAGGGAAAAGTCTCTCACTGTCCACCCTATCCAATCCTCTGATCATCTTGTATGCCTCAATTAAGTCACCTCTTAACCTTCTTCTCTCTAACGAAAACAGCCTCAGCCTTTCCTCATAAGATCTTCCCTCCATACCAGGCAACATTCTGGTAAATCTCTGCACCCTTTCCAATGCTTCCACATCCTTCCTATAATGCGGCGACCAGAACTGCACGCAATACTCCAAATGCGGCCGCACCAGAGTTTTGTACAGCTGCAACATGACCTCATGGCTCCGAAACTCAATCCCTCCACCAATAAAAGCTAACACACCGGACGCCTTCTTAACAACCCTCTCAACCTGGGTGGCAACTTTCAGGAATCTATGTACATGGACACCGAGATCTCTCTGCTCATCCACACTGCCAAGAATCTTACCATTAGCCCAGTACTCTGTCTTCCTGTTATTCCTTCCAAGATGAATCACCTCACACTTAGGTGGGGTTACCGGGTTAGGGGGATTAGGTGGGGCTGTGGGGCTTAGGTAGGGTCCTCTCTCCGAGGGCCGGTGCAGACTCGATGGGCCGAATGCACTGTAAATTGTATGAAATCGGGACTTTGTGTGGCGAGATCTGTTGCCTGATCCCGGACCTAGATTCGCACATCCTCAGAGGGAGATTATAATACAGTCTTGGACCCGGAGTTGGACCGATCAAGTCCTAGACCTGGGAGGAGATCGCCGATGGCTCGGGAACAGTGGTTAGTTCCCCAAACATTCAATCCTGGCTGATATTTTCTCATCCCCATTCTCCTGCCTTCTCCCCATAACCCCTGATCCCCTTATTGATCAAGAACCTATCTATCTCTGTCTTAAAGACACTCAGTGATTTGGCCTCCACAGCCTTCTGCGGCAAAGAGATTCACAGATTTAGCACCCTCTGGCTGAAGAAATTCCTCCTCATCGCTGTTTTAAAGGATCGTCCCTTTAGTCTGAGATTGTGTCCCCTCTGCTTCTAGTTTTCCCTACAAGTGGAAACATCCTCTCCATGTCCACTCTATCCAGGCCTCGCAGTATCCTGTAAGTTTCAATAAGATCCCCCCCTCATCCTTCTTCACTCCCAACGAGTACAGACCCAGAGTCCTCAACCGTTCCTACCTGCCTCGCACATCCCCTCTAAACTTTGCCCCATGGACCTTTAACCTCTGCCCCCTGGTGACTGACCCCTCCACCCTGGGAAAGAACCTGCCCATCCACTCTATCCATGCCCCTCATAATCGTGTAGGCCTCTATCAGGCCGCCCCCCTCAACCTCCGTCTCTCTCATGACAACAGTCCGAGTCTGCTCAGCCTCTCCGCATAGCGAACACCCTCCAGACCCGGCAACGTCCTGGTAAACCTCCTCTGCACCCTCTCCAAAGCCTCCACCTCCTCCTGGTAGTGTGGCGGCCGGAATTGTGCGCAATATTCCCAAGTGGGGCCTCACCGAGGTTCGATACAGCTGCAGCGTGGCTTGGCCGTTTTTACACTCGACGCCCCGGCCAATGAAGGCGAGCATTCCGTACGCTTGCTTGACCAACTTGTCCACGTGTGTTGCCACCTTCAACGGTCTGTGGGCCCGCCCGCTCTGATC
Organism: Scyliorhinus torazame; assembly: GCF_047496885.1. NCBI lineage: Eukaryota > Metazoa > Chordata > Chondrichthyes > Carcharhiniformes > Scyliorhinidae > Scyliorhinus > Scyliorhinus torazame. The sequence continues at coordinate 80,725,955 of NC_092729.1, forward strand.
GCTCTGACTTTCTGCTTTTGATCCCAACGTTGCTCCCCTTGGGCCTACAGGACAGGCTTCCCTCGGACGATGGGATTGCGTCCTCGTCGTGTGCGGGGCCCAGCTACAAACAGGTTACGGCCGTGCGCAGAGTGAAGCTCGGCTGAGCCGTCTCATTCCGGACGTGGCGGATCGATGCACGAGATATCCCCGATCACCAGCGAACTATGTCCACATGTTCTGCTCCTGTCCAAATCTAGTGCCGTTTTGGAAGGGTGTCACTGCCCTTCAATGGGGGGTGATGTCACGTCTTGTATTGTTAGTGTTTTATGTATTGTGAGTATGTTATGTTCGTTGTGGACTGTTCCTGTTTTGTAGACTCCAAATGCTTTGGATATACCTTCAATAAGTTATGTTTTCGCAAAAATAAATAGAGCGGGTACCAGCTCGTGAAGGAAGAATTGTTCAATCACTGTCGCTGTGCCCATATCGTCAAGAAATTTACTTTCTGTTTGATTCTACAAACACCTGCTGGATTCTTCATGGCCCTCCCAACAGGTAAATACAGGGTTCGAGACAGAGTAAAGCTCTTTCTACACTGTCCCCATCAAACACTCCCAGGACAGGTACAGCACGGGGTTAGATACAGAGTAAAGCTCCCTCCACACTGTCCCCATCAAACGCTCCCAGGACTGGTACAGCACGGGGTTAGATACAGAGTAAAGCTCCCTCTACACTGTCCCCATCAAACACTCCCAGGACAGGTACAGCACGGGGTTAGATACAGAGTAAAGCTCTCTCTACACTGTCCCCGTCAAACACTCCCAGGACAGGTACAGCACGGGGCTAGATACAGAGTAAAGCTCCCTCTACACTGTCCCCAACAAACACTCCCAGGACAGGTACAGCACGCGGTTAGATACAGAGTAAAGCTCCCTCTACACTGTCCCCATCAAACACTCCCAGGACAGGTACAGCACGGGGTTAGATACAGAGTAAAGCTCCCTCTACACTGTCCCCATCAAACACTCCCAGGACAGGTACAGCACGGGGTTAGATACAGAGTAAAGCTCCCTCTACACTGTCCCCATCAAACACTCCCAGGACAGGTACAGCACGGGGTTAGATACAGAGTAAAGCTCCCTCTACACTGTCCTCATCAAACACTCCCAGGACAGGTACAGCACGGTGTTAGATACAGAGTAAAGCCCCCTCTACACTGTCCCCATCAAACACTCCCAGGACAGGTACAGCACGGGGTTAGATACAGAGTAAAGCTCCCTCTACACTGTCCCCATCAAACACTCCCAGGACAGGTACAGCACGGTGTTAGATACAGAGTAAAGCCCCCTCTACACTGTCCCCATCAAACACTCCCAGGACAGGTACAGCACGGGGTTAGATACAGAGTAAAGCTCCCTCTACACTGTCCCCATCAAACACTCCCAGCACAGGTACAGCACGGGGTTAGATACAGAGTAAAGCCCCCTCTACACTGTCCCCATCAAACACTCCCAGGACAGGTACAGCACGGGGTTAGATACAGAGTAAAGCTCCCTCTACACTGTCCCCATCAAACACTCCCAGGACAGGTACAGCACGGGGTTAGATACAGAGTAAAGCTCCCTCTACACTGTCCCCATCAAATACTCCCAGGACAGGTACAGCACGGGGCTAGATACAGAGTAAAGCTCCCTCTACACTGTCCCCATCAAACACTCCCAGGACAGGTACTGCACTGGGTTAGATACAGAGTAAAGCTCCCTCTACACCGTCCCCATCAAACACTCGCAGGACAGGTACAGCTCGGGGTTAGATACAGAGTAAAGCTCCCTCGACACTGTCCCCATCAAACACTCCCAGGACAGGTACAGCACGGGGTTAGATACAGAGTAAAGCTCCCTCTACACTGTCCCCATCAAACACTCGCAGGACAGGTACAGCACGGCGTTAGATACAGAGTAAAGCTCCCTCTACACCGTCCCCATCAAACACTCCCAGGACAGGTACAGCACGGGGTTAGATACAGAGTAAAGCTCCCTCTACACTGTCCCCATCAAACACTCCCAGGACAGGTACAGCACGGGGTTAGATACAGAGTAAAGCTCCCTCTACACTGTCCCCATCAAACACTCCCAGGACAGGTACAGCACGGGGTTCGATACAGAGTAAAGCTCCTTCTACACTGTCCCCATCAAACACTCCCAGGACAGGTACAGCACAGGGTCAGATACAGAGTAAAGCTCCCTCTACACTGTCGCCATCAAACACTCCCAGGACAGGTACAGCACGGGGTTAGATACAGAGTAAAGCTCCCTCTACACTGTCCCCATCAAACACTCCCAGGACAGGTACAGCACGGGGTTAGATACAGAGTAAAGCTCCCTCTACACTGTCCCCATCAAACACTCCCAGGACAGGAACAGCACGGGGTTAGATACAGAGTAAAGCTCCCTCTACACTGTCCCCATCAAACACTCCCAGGGCAGGTACATAGAATTTACAGTGCCATTCGGCCCATCTAGTCTGCACCGGCTCTTGGAAAGAGCACCCTCCTCAAGGTCAACACCTCCACCCTATCCCCATAACCCAGTAACCCCACCCAGCACTAAGGACAATTTTGGACACTAAGGGCAATTTATCATGGACAATCCACCTAACCTGCACATCTTTGGACTGTGGGAGGAAACCGGAGCACCCGGAGGAAACCCACGCACACACGGGGGAGGACGCGCAGACTCCGCACAGACAGTGACCCAAGCCGGAATCGAACCCGGGACCCCGGAGCTGTGAAGCAACTGTGCTAACCACTGTGCTGCCGCGCAGCGCGTGGTGAGATACAGAGTAAAGCTCCCTCTACGCCGAGCCGACCGGCCACCCTGCGGGACGATCGCACGGGTCCACGGAGTGGGGAGACGCGACCGATCTCCGCACAGGAAGATCCCACAAATGAATTGAACGCTGGGGACGAGGCGGCTCGGGTCCCGGGGCCGCTGCCGCGTCCGGGACGCCCGGAAGGACGGCGTCCCCCCCCCCCCCCCCCCGGGGCCCCGGTTCCATAGCGCGAGGCCGCCTCCACCCTCCCAGAGTGGCCAAATCAATGCAGAGGTATCGTTGCAACCCCCCCCCCCCCCCCTCTCAATTGGAAACCGGGGTGGGGGGGGGGGATGCAGCGGGGTAAACCCCTCTCGGCCTTCCCCCCCCTTCCATTTTTCCAGCGGCCCAACCCAGTCTGGGGTCCATTCGGCCCATCCTCCAAGGCCCCTGGGGCTAGGCTGGGGGGGGGGGTGGGGCAGCGCGCCTGCGCGGGTGCCGGCCGGCCGGCCGCCGGCAAGGGTTCGAGGCTCAGCGCGCCTGCGCGGGTGCCGGCCGGCACGGGCAGAGGGGTTGGGGTTCAGCGCGCCTGCGCGGGTGCCGGCCGGCTGCCGGCACGGGCCGAGGGTTGCTCCCAGGCCGAGTCAGCTCGCTGAGCGGATGACGTTGGTGGGCGGGGAAGGGGGGGGAAAGAACGGCGCTGCGCGCGCAGGGCCCCGCCCCCGGCCCCGCCCCCTGAATGACCTCCCCGGACCCAGGCGCCGGAGCCTCAGTCTGCGGCTGGACGGCGAGGGAGCCGCATCCGGTGAGTGGGGAGGGGGAGGGGAAGCCCAGGGCAGCAAGAGGGGGCAATACACAGAGAGAGAGGGAGACCCTGAGCAGTGCCAAGATACACATTAATGTAACCATTGCACACTGGGCAGGCCCGCCCCCCCCCCCACTCTCCCCCCCCCCCACCCCCGGATGCGCGCCCGTCGATCGGCGCGATCGCCCCCCAAGTCCATCGCCGTCCCCTCGATCACCAAACTCCGCTCCCTGGATCACCAAACTCCACTCCCTCAATCACCAAACTCCGCTCCCTGGATCAACAAACTCCACTCCCTCGATCGCCAAACTCCGCTCCCTCGATCACCAAACTCCGCTCCCTCGATCGCCAAACTCCGCTCCCTGGATCACCAAACTCCGCTCCCTCGATCGCCAAACTCCGCTCCCTCGATCACCAAACTCCGCTTCCTCGATCACCAAACTCCGCTCCCTCGATCGCCAAACTCCGCTCCCTCAATCACCAAACTCCGCTCTCTCAATCACCAAACTCCGCTCCCTCAATCACCAAACCCCGCTCTCTCAATCGCCAAACTCCGCTCTCTCAATCACCAAACTCCGCTCTCTCAATCGCCAAACTCCGCTCCCTGGATCACCAAACTCCACTCCCTCAATCACCAAACCCCGCTCTCTCAATCGCCAAACTCCGCTCCCTGGATCACCAAACTCCACTCCCTCAATCACCAAACCCCGCTCTCTCAATCGCCAAACTCCGCTCCCTGGATCACCAAACTCCGCTCCCTCGATCGCCAAAATCCGCTCCCTCGATCGCCAAACTCCGCTCCCTCGATCGCCAAACTCCGCTCCCTCGATCGCCAAAATCCGCTCCCTCGATCGCCAAACTCCGCTCCCTCGATCGCCAAACTCCGCTCCCTCGATCGCCAAACTCCGCTCCCTCGATCGCCAAACTCCGCTCCCTCAATCACCAAACTCCGCTCCCTCAATCACCAAACTCCGCTCCCTCTATCACCAAACTCCGCTCCCTCAATCGCCAAACTCCGCTCCCTCAATCACCAAACTCCGCTCCCTCAATCACCAAACTCCGCTCCCTCAATCACCAAACTCCGCTCCCTCAATCACCAAACTCCGCTCCCTCTATCACCAAACTCCGCTCTCTCAATCGCCAAACTCTGCTCCCTCAATCACCAAACTCCGCTCCCTCAATCACCAAACTCCGCTCCCTCTATCACCAAACTCCGCTCTCTCAATCACCAAACTCCGCTCCCTCTATCACCAAACTCCGCTCTCTCAATCGCCAAACTCCGCTCCCTGGATCACCAAACTCCACTCCCTCAATCACCAAACTCCGCTCTCTCAATCACCAAACTCCGCTCCCTCGATCGCCAAACTCCGCTCCCTGGATCACCAAACTCCGCTCCCTCAATCGCCAAACTCCGCTCCCTCAATCGCCAAACTCCGCTCCCTCAATCGCCAAACTCCGCTCCCTCAATCGCCAAACTCCGCTCCCTCAATCGCCAAACTCCGCTCCCTCAATCGCCAAACTCCGCTCCCTCGATCGCCAAACTCCGCTCCCTCGATCGCCAAACTCCGCTCCCTCGATCGCCAAACACCGCTCCCTCGATCGCCAAACTCCGCTCCCTCAATCACCAAACTCCGTTCCCTCTATCACCAAACTCCGCTCCCTCGATCGCCAAACTCCGCTCCCTGGATCGCCAAACTCCGCTCCCTCTATCACCAAACTCCGCTCCCTGGATCGCCAAACTCCGCTCCCTCAATCGCCAAACTCCGCTCTCTCAATCACCAAACTCCGCTCCCTCAATCACCAAACTCCGCTCTCTCAATCGCCAAACTCCGTTCCCTGGATCACCAAACTCCACTCCCTCAATCACCAAACTCCGCTCCCTCAATCGCCAAACTCCGCTCTCTCAATCACCAAACTCCGCTCCCTCGATCGCCAAACTCCGCTCTCTCAATCACCAAACTCCGCTCCCTAGATCGCCAAACTCCACTCCCTGGATCACCAAACTCCACTCCCTCAATCACCAAACTCCGCTCTCTCAATCACCAAACTCTGCTCCCTCGATCACCAAACTCCGCTCCCTCTATCACCAAACTCCGCTCCCTGGATCACCAAACTCCACTCCCTGGATCACCAAACTCCCCTCCCTCAATCACCAAACTCCGCTCCCTCGATCACCAAACTCCACTCCCTCAATCACCAAACTCCGCTCTCTCTATCACCAAACTCCGCTCCCTGGATCGCCAAACTCCGCTCCCTCAATCACCAAACTCCGCTCCCTCAATCACCAAACTCCGCTCCTTCAATCACCAAACTCCGCTCCCTCGATCGCCAAACTCCGCTCCCTCTATCACCAAACTCCGCTCCCTCAATCACCAAACTCCGCTCCCTCAATCACCAAACTCCGCTCACTCAATCACCAAACTCCGCTCCCTCGATCGCCAAACTCCGCTCCCTCGATCGCCAAACTCCGCTCCCTCAATCACCAAACTCCGCTCCCTCAATCACCAAACTCCGCTCCCTCTATCACCAAACTCCGCTCTCTCAATCGCCAAACTCTGCTCCCTCAATCACCAAACTCCGCTCCCTCAATCACCAAACTCCGCTCCCTCTATCACCAAACTCCGCTCTCTCAATCACCAAACTCCGCTCCCTCTATCACCAAACTCCGCTCTCTCAATCGCCAAACTCCGCTCCCTGGATCACCAAACTCCACTCGCTCAATCACCAAACTCCGCTCTCTCAATCACCAAACTCCGCTCCCTCGATCGCCAAACTCCGCTCCCTGGATCACCAAACTCCGCTCCCTCAATCGCCAAACTCCGCTCCCTCAATCGCCAAACTCCGCTCCCTCAATCGCCAAACTCCGCTCCCTCAATCGCCAAACTCCGCTCCCTCAATCGCCAAACTCCGCTCCCTCGATCGCCAAACTCCGCTCCCTCGATCGCCAAACTCCGCTCCCTCGATCGCCAAACACCGCTCCCTCGATCGCCAAACTCCGCTCCCTCGATCACCAAACTCCGTTCCCTCTATCACCAAACTCCGCTCCCTCGATCGCCAAACTCCGCTCCCTGGATCGCCAAACTCCGCTCCCTCTATCACCAAACTCCGCTCCCTGGATCGCCAAACTCCGCTCCCTGGATCACCAAACTCCGCTCCCTGGATCGCCAAACTCCGCTCCCTCAATCGCCAAACTCCGCTCTCTCAATCACCAAACTCCGCTCCCTCAATCACCAAACTCCGCTCTCTCAATCGCCAAACTCCGTTCCCTGGATCACCAAACTCCACTCCCTCAATCACCAAACTCCGCTCCCTCAATCGCCAAACTCCGCTCTCTCAATCACGAAACTCCGCTCCCTCGATCGCCAAACTCCGCTCTCTCAATCACCAAACTCCGCTCCCTAGATCGCCAAACTCCACTCCCTGGATCACCAAACTCCACTCCCTCAATCACCAAACTCCGCTCTCTCAATCACCAAACTCTGCTCCCTCGATCACCAAACTCCGCTCCCTCTATCACCAAACTCCGCTCCCTCTATCACCAAACTCCGCTCCCTGGATCGCCAAACTCCGCTCCCTCAATCACCAAACTCCGCTCCCTCAATCACCAAACTCCGCTCCTTCAATCACCAAACTCCGCTCCCTGGATCACCAAACTCCACTCCCTCAATCACCAAACTCCGCTCTCTCAATCACCAAACTCCGCTCCCTCGATCGCCAAACTCCGCTCCCTCAATCACCAAACCCCGCTCCCTCAATCACCAAACTCCGCTCTCTCAATCGCCAAACTCCGCTCCCTGGATCACCAAACTCCGCTCCCTCGATCGCCAAACTCCGCTCCCTCGATCGCCAAACTCCGCTCCCTCGATCACCAAACTCCGCTCCCTGGATCACCAAACTCCGCTCCCTCGATCGCCAAACACCGCTCCCTGGATCAACAAACTCCACTCCCTCGATCGCCAAACTCCGCTCCCTCGATCACCAAACTCCGCTCCCTCTATCACCAAACTCCGCTCCCTGGATCACCAAACTCCGCTCGCTCTATCACCAAACTCCGCTCCCTCGATCACCAAACTCCGCTCCCTCGATCACCAAACTCCGCTCTCTCAATCACCAAACTCCGCTCCCTCAATCACAAAACTCCGCTCCCTCGATCACCAAACTCCGCTCCCTCTATCACCAAACTCCGCTCCCTGGATCACCAAACTCCGCTCCCTCTATCACCAAACTCCGCTCCCTCAATCACCAAACTCCGCTCCCTCGATCACCAAACTCCGCTCTCTCAATCACCAAACTCCGCTCCCTCGATCACCAAACTCCGCTCTCTCAATCACCAAACTCCGCTCCCTCTATCACCAAACTCCGCTCCCTCGATCACCAAACTCCGCTCCCTGGATCACCAAACTCCACTCCCTCAATCACCAAACTCCGCTCTCTCAATCACAAACTCCGCTCCCTCAATCACCAAACTCCGCTCTCTCAATCGCCAAACTCCGCTCCCTGTATCACCAAACTCCACTCCCTCAATCACCAAACTCCGCTCTCTCAATCACCAAACTCCGCTCCCTCAATCACCAAACTCCGCTCCCTCAATCACCAAACTCCGCTCTCTCAATCGCCAAACTCCGCTCCCTGGATCACCAAACTCCACTCCCTCAATCAAAAAACTCCGCTCCCTCTATCACCAAACTCCGCACCCTCTATCACCAAACTCCGCTCCCTCTATCACCAAACTCCGCTCCCTGGATCACCAAACTCCGCTCCCTCGATCGCCAAACTCCGCTCCCTCGATCGCCAAACTCCGCTCCCTCGATCGCCAAACTCCGCTCCCTGGATCACCAAACTCCGCTCCCTCAATCACCAAACTCCACTCCCTCGATCACCAAACTCCACTCCCTGGATCACCAAACTCCGCTCCCTCGATCGCCAAACTCCGCTCCCTCGATCACCAAACACCACTCCCTGGATCACCAAACTCTGCTCCCTCGATCACCAAACTCCACTCCCTCAATCACCAAACACCGCTCCCTCGATCACCAAACACCACTCCCTGGATCACCAAACTCTGCTCCCTCGATCGCCAAACTCCGCTCCCTCGATCACCAAACTCCGTTCCCTGGATCACCAAACTCCACTCCCTCAATCACCAAACTCCGCTCCCTCAATCGCCAAACTCCGCTCTCTCAATCACCAAACTCCGCTCCCTCGATCGCCAAACTCCGCTCTCTCAATCACCAAACTCCGCTCCCTAAATCGCCAAACTCCACTCCCTGGATCACCAAACTCCGCTCCCTCAATCGCCAAACTCCGCTCTCTCAATCACCAAACTCCACTCCCTCAATCACCAAACTCCGCTCTCTCAATCACCAAACTCTGCTCCCTCGATCACCAAACTCCGCTCCCTCTATCACCAAACTACGCTCCCTGGATCACCAAACTCCACTCCCTGGATCACCAAACTCCCCTCCCTCGATCACCAAACTCCGCTCCCTCGATCACCAAACTCCACTCCCTCAATCACCAAACTCCGCTCTCTCTATCACCAAACTCCGCTCCCTGGATCGCCAAACTCCGCTCCCTCAATCACCAAACTCCGCTCCCTCAATCACCAAACTCCGCTCTTTCAATCACCAAACTCCGCTCCCTGGATCACCAAACTCCACTCCCTCAATCACCAAACTCCGCTCTCTCAATCACCAAACTCCGCTCCCTCGATCGCCAAACTCCGCTCCCTCAATCACCAAACCCCGCTCTCTCAATCACCAAACTCCGCTCCCTCAATCACAAAACTCCGCTCTCTCAATCGCCAAACTCCGCTCCCTGGATCACCAAACTCCACTCCCTCAATCACCAAACTCCGCTCTCTCAATCACCAAACTCCGCTCCCTCAATCACCAAACTCCGCTCTCTCAATCGCCAAACTCCGCTCCCTGTATCACCAAACTCCACTCCCTCAATCACCAAACTCCGCTCTCTCAATCACCAAACTCCGCTCCCTCAATCACCAAACTCCACTCCCTCAATCACCAAACTCCGCTCTCTCGATCGCCAAACTCCGCTCCCTCAATCACCAAACTCCGCTCCCTCTATCACCAAACTCCGCTCCCTGGATCACCAAACTCCGCTCCCTCGATCGCCAAACTCCGCTCCCTCGATCGCCAAACTCCGCTCCCTCGATCGCCAAACTCCGCTCCCTGGATCACCAAACTCCGCTCCCTCAATCACCAAACTCCACTCCCTCGATCACCAAACTCCACTCCCTGGATCACCAAACTCCGCTCCCTCGATCGCCAAACTCCGCTCCCTCGATCACCAAACACCACTCCCTGGATCACCAAACTCTGCTCCCTCGATCACCAAACTCCACTCCCTCAATCACCAAACACCGCTCCCTCGATCACCAAACACCACTCCCTGGATCACCAAACTCTGCTCCCTCGATCGCCAAACTCCGCTCCCTCGATCACCAAACTCCACTCCCTCGATCACCAAACACCGCTCCCTCAATCACCAAACTCCGCTCCCTCGATCACCAAACTCCGCTCCCTCAATCACCAAACTCCGCTCCCTCGATCGCCAAACACCGCTCCCTGGATCACCAAACTCTGCTCCCTCGATCGCCAAACTCCGCTCCCTCGATCACCAAACTCCACTCCCTCGATCACCAAACAGCACTCTCTGGATCACCAAACCCCGCTCCCTCGATCGCCAAACTCCGCTCCCTGGATCACCAAACTCCACTCCCTCAATCACCAAACTCCGCTCCCTCTATCACCAAACTCCGCTCCCTCAATCACCAAACTCCGCTCCCTCGATCGCCAAACTCCGCTCCCTCGATCAACAAACTCCGCTCCCTCGATCAACAAACTCCGCTCCCTCGATCAACAAACTCCGCTCCCTGGATCACCAAACTCCGCTCCCTCAATCACCAAACTCCGCTCCCTCGATCGCCAAACTCCGCTCCCTGGATCACCAAACTCCGCTCCCTCAATCACCAAACTCCGCTCTCTCAATCACCAAACTCCGCTCCCTGGATCACCAAACTCCGCTCCCTCAATCACCAAACTCCACTCCCTCTATCACCAAACTCCACTCCCTCTATCACCAAACTCCGCTCCCTCAATCACCAAACTCCGCTCCCTCTATCACCAAACTCCGCTCCCTCAATCACCAAACTCCGCTCCCTCTATCACCAAACTCCGCTCCCTCAATCACCAAACTCCGCTCCCTCAATCACCAAACTCCACTCCCTCGATCACCAAACTCCGCTCCCTCTATCACCAAACTCCGCTCTCTCAATCGCCAAACTCCGCTCCCTCTATCACCAAACTCCGCTCCCTCAATCACCAAATTCCGCTCCCTCTATCACCAAACTCCGCTCCCTCAATCACCAAACTCCGCTCCCTCAATCACCAAACTCCACTCCCTCGATCACCAAACTCCACTCCCTCGATCACCAAACTCCGCTCCCTCTATCACCAAACTCCGCTCTCTCAATCGCCAAACTCCGCTCCCTCAATCACCAAACTCCGCTCCCTCAATCACCAAACTCCGCTCCCTCAATCACCAAACTCCACTCCCTCGATCACCAAACTCCGCTCCCTCTATCACCAAACTGCGCTGCCGGCGACAGATAAACTCACAGATTGTGGCGCGGATTCCTTAGCCAATCAACCGCGGGATCGAGGGGTCAATTTATATCCGTCAATGTTATTCTATAAACCACCCCGAACCCCTCGATTAGATTCCAGTCTGTAACTCACTCCCGGGGATCTGTTATTCTATATATAAACCACCCCGAACCCCTCGATTAGATTCCAGTCTGTAACTCACTCCCGGGTATCTGTAATTCTATATATAAACCATCCCGAACCCCTCGATTAGATTCCAGTCTGTAACTCACTCCCGGGTATCTGTTATTCTATATATAAACCACCCCGAACCCCTCGATTAGATTCCAGTCTGTAACTCACTCCCGGGTATCTGTTATTCTATATATAAACCATCCCGAACCCCTCGATTAGATTCCAGTCTGTAACTCACTCCCGGGTATCTGTAATTCAATATATAAACCACCCCGAAACCCTCGATTAGATTCCAGTCTGTAACTCACTCCCGGGTATCTGTTATTCTATATATAAACCACCCCGAACCCCTCGATTAGATTCCAGTCTGTAACTCACTCCCGGGTATCTGTTATTCTGTATATAAACCATCCTGAACCCCTCGATTAGATTCCAGTTTGTAACTCACTCCCGGGTCTCTGTTATTCAAGAAATAAACCAGCCTGAACCCCTCGATTAGATTCCAGTCTGTAACTCACTCCCGGGAATCTGTTATTCTATATATAAACCACTCTGAACCCCTCGATTAGATTCCAGTCTGTAACTCACTCCCGGGTATCTGTTATTCTATATATAAACCACCCCGAACCCCTCGATTAGATTCCAGTCTGTAACTCACTCCCGGGTATCTGTTATTCTATATATAAACCACCCCGAACCCCTCGATTAGATTCCAGTCTGTAACTCACTCCCGGGTATCTGTTATTCTATATGTAAACTATCCTGAAACACTCGGTTAGATTCCAGTCTGTAACTCACTCCCGGGTATCTGTTGTTCTACATATAAACCACCCCGAACCCCTCGATTAGATTCCAGTCTGTAACTCACTCCCGGGTATCTGTTATTCTATATATAAACCATCCCGAACCCCTCGATTAGATTCCAGTCTGTAACTCACTCCCGGGTATCTGTTATTCTATATATAAACCACCCCGAACCCCTCGATTAGATTCCAGTCTGTAACTCACTCCCGGGTATCTGTTATTCTATATATAAAACTATCCCGAACCCCGCGATTAGATTCCAGTCTGTAACTCACTCCCGGGTATCTGTTATTCTATATCTCAACATCCCCGAACCCCTCGATTAGATTCCAGTCTGTAACTCACTCCCGGGTATCTGTTATTCTATATATAAACCAGCCTCAACCCCTCGATTAGATTCCAGTCTGTAACTCACCCCCGGGTATCTGTTATTCTATATATAAACCACCCCGAACCCCTCGATTAGATTCCAGTCTGTAACTCACTCCCGGGTATCTGTTATTCTATATATAAACCATCCTGAACCCCTCGATTAGATTCCTGTCTGTAACTCACTCCCGGGTATCTGTTATTCTACATATAAACCACCCTGAATCCCTCGATTAGATTCCAGTCTGTAACTCACTCCCGGGTATCTGTTATTCTATATATAAACCAGCCTGAACCCCTCGATTAGATTCCAGTCTGTAACTCACTCCCGGGTATCTGTTATTCTATATATAAACCACCCCGAACCCCTCGATTAGATTCCAGTCTGAAACTCACTCCCGGGTATCTGTTATTCTATATATAAACCACCCTGAACCCCTCGATTAGATTCCAGTCTGTAACTCACTCCCGGGTATCTGTTATTCTATATATAAACCATCCTCAACCCCTCGATTAGATTCCAGTCTGTAACTCACTCCCGGGTATCTGTTATTCTATATATAAACCACCCCGAAACCCTCGATTAGATTCCAGTCTGTAACTCACTCCCGGGTATCTGTTATTCTATATATAAACCACCCCGAAACCCTCGATTAGATTCCAGTCTGTAACTCACTCCCGGGTATCTGTTATTCTATATATAAACACCCCGAACCCCTCGATTAGATTCCAGTCTGTAACTCACTCCCGGGTATCTGTTATTCTATATATAGACCAACCTGAACCCCTCGATTAGATTCCAGTCTGTAACTCACTCCCGGGTATCTGTTATTCTATATATAAACCACCCCGAACACCTCGATTAGATTCCAGTCTGTAACTCACTCCCGGGAATCTGTTATTCTATATATAAACCACCCTGAACCCCTCGATTAGATTCCAGTCTGTAACTCACTCCCGGGTATCTGTTATTCTATATATAAACCACCCTGAACCCCTCGATTAGATTCCAGTCTGTAACTCACTCCCGGGTATCTGTTATTCTATATGTAACCCACCCCGAACCCCTCGATTAGATTCCAGTCTGTAGCTCACTCCCGGGTATCTGTTATTCTATATATAAACCACCCCGAACCCCTCGATTAGATTCCAGTCTGTAACTCACTCCCGGGTATCTGTTATTCTATATATAAACCACCCTGAACCCCTCGATTAGATTCCAGTCTGTAACTCACTCCCGGGTCTCTGTTATTCTATATATAAACCACCCTGAACCCCTCGATTAGATTCCAGTCTGTAACTCACTCCCGGGTATCTGTTATTCTATATATAAACCACCCTGAACCCCTCGATTAGATTCCAGTCTGTAACTCACTCCCGGGTATCTGTTATTCTGTATATAACACACCCCGAACCCCTCGATTAGATTCCAGTCTGTAACTCACTCCCGGGTATCTGTTATTCTGTATATAAACCACCCCGAACCCCTCGATTAGATTCCAGTCTGAAACTCACTCCCGGGTATCTGTTATTCTATATATAAACCACCCTGAACCCCTCGATTAGATTCCAGTCTGTAACTCACTCCCGGGTATCTGTTATTCTATATATAAACCACCCTGAACCCCTCGATTAGATTCCAGTCTGTAACTCACTCCCGGGTATCTGTTATTCTATATATAAACCACCCCGAACCCCTCGATTAGATTCCAGCCTGTAACTCACTCCCGGGTATCTGTTATTCTATATATAAACCACCCCGAACCGCTCGATTAGATTTCAGTCTGTAACTCACTCCCGGGTATCTGTTATTCTGTATATTAACCACCCCGAACCCCTCGATCAGATTCCAGTCTGTAACTCACTCTCGGGTATCTGTTATTCTATATATAAACCACCCCGAACCCCTCGATTAGATTCCAGTCTGTAACTCACTCCCGGGTATCTGTTATTCTATATATAACCCACCCCGAACCCCTCGATTAGATTCCAGTCTGTAGCTCACTCCCGGGTATCTGTTATTCTATATATAAACCACCCCGAACCCCTCGATTAGATTCCAGTCTGTAACTCACTCCCGGGTATCTGTTATTCTATATATAAACCACCCCGAACCCCTCGATTAGATTCCAGTCTGAAACTCACTCCCTGGTATCTGTTATTCTATATATAAACCACCCCGAACCCCTCGATTAGATTCCAGTCTGTAACTCACTCCCGGGTATCTGTTATTCTATATATAAACCACCCCGAACCCCTCGATTAGATTCCAGTCTGTAACTCACTCCCGGGTATCTGTTATTCTATATATAAACCACCCTGAACCCCTCGATTAGATTCCAGTCTGTAACTCACTCCCGGGTATCTGTTATTCTATATATAAACCACCCCGAACCCCTCGATTAGATTCCAGTCTGTAACTCACTCCCGAGTATCTGTTATTCTATATATAAACCACCCCGAACCCCTCGATTAGATTCCAGTCTGTAACTCACTCCCGGGTATCTGTTATTCTATATATAAACCACCCTGAACCCCTCGATTAGATTCCAGTCTGTAACTCACTCCCGGGTCTCTGTTATTCTATATATAAACCACCCTGAACCCCTCGATTAGATTCCAGTCTGTAACTCACTCCCGGGTATCTGTTATTCTGTATATAAACCACCCCGAACCCCTCGATTAGATTCCAGTCTGAAACTCACTCCCGGGTATCTGTTATTCTGTATATAAACCACCCCGAACCCCTCGATTAGATTCCAGTCTGTAACTCACTCCCGGGTATCTGTTATTCTAGAGATAAACCACCCCGAACCGCTCGATTAGATTTCAGTCTGTAACTCACTCCCGGGTATCTGTTATTCTGTATATTAACCACCCCGAACCCCTCGATCAGATTCCAGTCTGTAACTCACTCTCGGGTATCTGTTATTCTATATATAAACCACCCCGAACCCCTCGATTAGATTCCAGTCTGTAACTCACTCCCGGGTATCTGTTATTCTATATATAAACCACCCTGAACACCTCGATTAGATTCCAGTCTGTAACTCACTCCCGGGTATCTGTTATTCTATATATAAACCACCCCGAACCCCTCGATTAGATTCCAGTCTGTAACTCACTCCCGGGTATCTGTTATTCTATATATAAACCACCCTGAACCCCTCGATTAGATTCCAGTGTGTAACTCACTCCCGGGTATCTGTTATTCTATATATAAATCACCCCGAACCCCTCGATTAGATTCCAGTCTGTAACTCACTCCCGGGTATCTGTTATTCTATATATAAACCACCCTGAACACCCTCGATTAGATTCCAGTCTGTGACTCACTCCCGGGTATCTGTTATTCTATACATAAACCACTCTGAACCCCTCGATTAGATTCCAGTCTGTAACTCACTCCCGGGTATCTGTTATTATATATATAAACCATCCCGAACCCCTCGATTAGATTCCAGTCTGTAACTCACTCCCGGGTATCTGTTATTCTATATATAAACCATCCCGAACCCCGCGATTAATTCCAGTCTGTAACTCACTCCCGGGTATCTGTTATTCTAGATATAAACCAGCCTGAACCCCTCGATTAGATTCCAGTGTGTAACTCACTCCCGGGTATCTGTTATTCTATATATAAACCACCCCGAACCCCTCGATTAGATTCCAGTCTGTAACTCACTCCCGGGTCTCTGTTATTCTATATATAAACCATCCCGAACCCCTCGATTAGATTCCAGTCTGTAACTCACTCCCGGGTATCTGTTATTCTATATATAAACCATCCTGAACCCCTCGATTAGATTCCAGTCTGTAACTCACTCCCGGGTATCTGTTATTCTATATATAAACCACCCTGAACCCCTCGATTAGATTCCAGTCTGTAACTCACTCCCGGGTATCTGTTATTCTATATATAAACCACCCCGAACCCCTCGATTAGATTCCAGTCTGTAACTCACTCCCGGGTATCTGTTATTCTGTATATAAACCACCCCGAACCCCTCGATTAGATTCCAGTCTGTAACTCACTCCCGGGTATCTGTTATTCTATATATAAACCACCCCGAACCCCTCGATTAGATTCCAGTCTGGAACTCACTCCCGGGTATCTGTTATTCTATATATAAACCAGCCTGAACCCCTCGATTAGATTAAAGTCTGTAACTCACTCCCGGGTATCTGTTATTCTAGATATAAACCACCCTGAACCCCTCGATTAGATTCCAGTCTGTAACTCACTCCCGGGTATCTGTTATT
This sequence comes from Scyliorhinus torazame, assembly GCF_047496885.1. Classification (NCBI taxonomy): domain Eukaryota; kingdom Metazoa; phylum Chordata; class Chondrichthyes; order Carcharhiniformes; family Scyliorhinidae; genus Scyliorhinus; species Scyliorhinus torazame. Next base: position 80,742,791 of record NC_092729.1, read on the forward strand.
CTATATATAAACCACCCCGAACCCCTCGATTAGATTCCAGTCTGGAACTCACTCCCGGGTATCTGTTATTCTATATATAAACCAGCCTGAACCCCTCGATTAGATTAAAGTCTGTAACTCACTCCCGGGTATCTGTTATTCTATATATAAACCACCCTGAACCCCTCGATTAGATTCCAGTCTGTAACTCACTCCCGGGTATCTGTTATTCTATATATAACCCACCCCGAACCCCTCGATTAGATTCCAGTCTGAAACTCACTCCCGATTATCTGTTATTCTATATATAAACTATCCTGAACCCCTCGATTAGATTCCAGTCTGTAACTCACTCCCGGGTATCTGTTATTCTATTTATCAACCACCCTGAACCCCTCGATTAGATTCCAGTCTGTAACTCACTCCCGGGTATCTGTTATTCTATGTATAACCCACCCCGAACCCCTCGATTAGATTCCAGTCTGTAACTCACTCCCGGGTACCTGTTATTCTATATATAAACCCCCCCGAACCCCACGATTAGATTCCAGTCTGTAACTCACTCCCGGGTATCTGTTATTCTATATATAAACCACCCTGAACCCCTCGATTAGATTCCAGTCTGTAACTCACTCCCGGGTATCTGTTATTCTATATATAAACCACCCCAAACCCCTCGATTAGATTCCAGTCTGTAACTCACTCCCGGGTATCTGTTATTCTATATATAAACCACCCTGAACCCCTCGATTAGATTCCAGTGTGTAACTCACTCCCGGGTATCTGTTATTCTATATATAAACCACCCCGAACCCCTCGATTAGATTCCAGTCTGTAACTCACTCCCGGGTCTCTGTTATTCTGTATATAAACCATCCCGAACCCCTCAATTAGATTCCAGTCTGTAACTCACTCCCGAGCACCTGTTATTCTATATATAAACCACCCCGAACCCGTCGATTAGATTCCAGTCTGTAACTCACTCCCGGGTATCTGTTATTCTGTATATAAACCATCCCGAACCCCTCAATTAGATTCCAGTCTGTAACTCACTCCCGAGCACCTGTTATTCTATATATAAACCACCCCGAACCCCTCGATTAGATTCCAGTCTGTAACTCACTCCCGGGAATCTGTTATTCTGTATATAAACCACCCCGAACCCCTCGATTATATTCCAGTCTGTAACTCACTCCCGGGTATCTGGTATTCTATATAAAGCCACCCTGAACCCCTCGATTAGATTCCAGTCTGTAACTCACTCCCGGTTATCGGTTATTCTGTATATAAACCACCCCGAACCCCTCGATTAGATTCCAGTCTGTAACTCACTCCCGGGTATCTGTTATTCTATATATAAACCATCCCGAACCCCTCAATTAGATTCCAGTCCGTAACTCACTCCCGGGTATCTGTTATTCTCTATATAAACCACCCCGAACCCCTCGATTAGATTCCAGTCTGTAACTCACTCCCGGGTATCTGTTATTCTATATATAAACCATCCTGAACCCCTCGATTAGATTCCAGTCTGTAACTCACTCCCGGGAATCTGTTATTCTATATATAAACCACCCCGAACCCCTCGATTAGATTCCAGTGTGTAACTCACTCCCGGGTATCTGTTATTCTATATATAAAAAAACACCCCGAACCCCTCGATTAGATTCCAGTCTGTAACTCACTCCCGGGTATCTGTTATTCTATATATAAACCACACTGAACCCCTCGATTAGATTCCAGTCTGTAACTCACTCCCGGTTATCGGTTATTCTATATATAAACCATCCCGAACCCCTCAATTAGATTCCAGTCCGTAACTCACTCCCGGGTATCTGTTATTCTCTATATAAACCACCCTGAACCCCTCGATTAGATTCCAGTCTGTAACTCACTCCCGGGTATCTGTTATTCTATTTATAAACCACCCCGAACCCCTCGATTAGATTCCAGTCTGCAACTCACTCCCGGGTATCTGTTATTCTATATATAAACCACACTGAACCCCTCAATTAGATTCCAGTCCGTAACTCACTCCCGGGTATCAGTTATTCTCTATATAAACCACCCCGAACCCCTCGATTAGATTCCTGTCTGTAACTCACTCCCGGATATCTTTTATTCTATATATAAACCAGCCTGAACCCCTCAATTAGATTCCAGTCTGTAACTCACTCCCGGGTATCTGTTATTCTATATATAAACCACCCCGAACCCCTCGATTAGATTCCAGTCTGTAACTCACTCCCGGGTATCTGTTATTCTATATATAAACCACGCTGAACCCCTCGATTAGATTCCAGTCTGAAACTCACTCCCGGGTATCTGTTATTCTATATATAAACCACCCTGAACCCCTCGATTAGATTCCAGTCTGTAACTCACTCCCGGGTATCTGTTACTCTGTATATAAACCACCACGAACCCCTCGATTAGATTCCAGTCTGTAACTCACTCCCGGGTCTCTGTTATTCTATATATAAACCACCCTGAACCCCTCGATTAGATTCCAGTGTGTAACTCACACCCGGGTATCTGTTATTCGATATATAAACCATCCCAAACCCCTCGATTAGATTCCAGTCTGTAACTCACTCCCGGGTACCTGTTATTCTATATATAAACCATCCCGAACCCCTCGATTAGATTCCAGTCTGTAACTCACTCCCGGGTATCTGTTATTCTATATATAAACCACCCCGAACCCCTCGATTAGATTCCAGTCTGTAACTCACTCCCGGGTATCTGTTATTCTATATATAAACCATCCCGAACCCCTCAATTAGATTCCAGTCTGTAACTCACTCCCGAGTATCTGTTATTCTATATATAAACCATCCCGAACCCCTCGATTAGATTCCAGTCTGTAACTCACTCCCGGGAATCTGTTATTCTATACATAAACCACCCCGAACCCCTCGATTAGATTCCAGTGTGTAACTCACTCCCGAGTATCTGTTATTCTATATAAAGCCATCCTGAACCCCTCGATTAGATTCCAGTGTGTAACTCACTCCCGGGTATCGGTTATTCTATATATAAACCATCCCGAACCCCTCGATTAGATTCCAGTCTGTAACTCACTCCCGGGTATCTGTTATTCTCTATATAAACCACCCCGAACCCCTCGATTAGATTCCAGTCTGTAACTCACTCCCGGGGATCTGTTATTCTATATATAAACCACCCCAAATCCCTCGATTAGATTCCAGCCTGTAACTCACTCCCGGGTATCTGTTATTCTATATATAAACCACCCCGAACCCCTCGATTAGATTCCAGTGTGTAACTCACACCCGGGTATCTGTTATTCTATTTATAAACCACCCCGAACCCCTCGATTAGATTCCAGTGTGTAACTCACACCCGGGTATCTGTTATTCTATTGATAAACCAACCTGAACACCCTCGATTAGATTCCAGTCTGTAACTCACTCCCGGGCATCTGTTATTCTATACATAAACCACTCTGAACCCCTCGATTAGATTCCAGTCTGTAACTCACTCCCGGGTATCTGTTATTCTATATATAAACCACCCTGAACCCCTCGATTAGATTCCAGTCTGTAACTCACTCCCGGGTATCTGTTATTCTATATATAAACCACCCCAAATCCCTCGATTAGATTCCAGTCTGTAACTCACTCCCGGGTATCTGTTATTCTATATATAGACCATCCTGAACCCCTCGATTAGATTCCAGTCTGTAACTCTCTCCCGGGTATCTGTTATTCTATATATAAACCACCCTGAACCCCTCGATTAGATTCCAGTCTGTAACTCACTCCCGGGTATCTGTTATTCTATATATAAACTATCTTGAACCCCTCGATTAGATTCCAGTCTGTAACTCATTCCCGGGTATCTGTTATTCTGTATATAAACCACTCTGAACCCCTCGATTAGATTCCAGTCTGTAACTCACTCCCGGGTATCTGTTATTCTATTTATAAACCACCCCGAACCCCTCGATTAGATTCCAGTCTGTAACTCACTCCCGGGTATCTGTTATTCTATATATAAACCATCCCGAACCCCTCGATTAGATTCCAGTCTGTAACTCACTCCCGGGTATCTGTTATTCTATTTATAAACCACCCCGAACCCCTCGATTAGATTCCAGTGTGTAACTCACACCCGGGTATCTGTTATTCTATTGATTAACCAACCTGAACACCCTCGATTAGATTCCAGTCTGTAACTCACTCCCGGGTATCTGTTATTCTATACATAAACCACTCTGAACCCCTCGATTAGATTCCAGTCTGTAACTCACTCCCGGGTATCTGTTATTCTATATATAAACCACCCCAAATCCCACTCGATTAGATTCCAGTCTGTAACTCACTCCCGGGTATCTGTAATTCTATATATAAACCACCCTGAACCCCTCGATTCGATTCCAGTCTGTAACTCACTCCCGGGTATCTGTTATTCTATATATAAACCACCCTGAACCCCTCGATTAGATTCCAGTCTGTAACTCTCTCCCGGGTATCTGTTACTCTATATATAAACCACCCTGAACCCCTCGATTAGATTCCAGTCTGTAACTCACTCCCGGGTATCTGTTATTCTATATATAAACCACCCCAAATCCCACTCGATTAGATTCCAGTCTGTAACTCACTCCCGGGTATCTGTAATTCTATATATAAACCACCCTGAACCCCTCGATTAGATTCCAGTCTGTAACTCACTCCCGGGTATCTGTTATTCTATATATAAACCACCCCAAATCCCTCGATTAGATTCCAGTCTGTAACTCACTCCCGGGTGTCTGTTATTCTATATATAGACCATCCTGAACCCCTCGATTTGATTCCAGTCTGTAACTCACTCCCGGGTATCTGTTATTCTATATATAAACCACCCCGAACCTCGCGATTAGATTCCAGTCTGTAACTCACTCCCGGGTATCTGTTATTCTATATATAAACCACCCCGAACCACTCGATTAGATTCCAGTCTGTAACTCTCTCCCGGGTATCTGTTATTCTATATATAAACCACCCTGAACCCCTCGATTAGATTCTAGTCTGTAACGCACTCCCGGGTATCTGTTATTCTGTATATAAACCACCCCGAACCCCTCGATTAGGTTCCAGTCTGTAACTCACTCCCGGGAATCTGTTAGTCTATGTATAAACCATCCCGAACCCCTCGATTAGATTCCAGTCTGAAACTCACTCCCGGGTATCTGTTATTCTATATATAAACCATCCTGAACCCCTCGATTAGATTCCAGTCTGTAACTTACTCCCGGGTCTCTGTTATTCAATATATAAACCATCCTGAACCCCTCGATTAGATTCCAGTCTGTAACTTACTCCCGGGTATCTGTTATTCTATATATAAACCACCCCGAACCCCTCAATTAGATTCCAGTCTGTAACTCACTCCCGGGTATCTGTTATTCTATATATAAACCACCCCGAACCCCTCGATTAGATTCCAGTCTGTAACTCACTCCCGGGTATCTGTTATTCTATATATAAACCACCCCGAACCCCTCGATTAGATTCCAGCCTGTTACTCACTCCCGGGTATCTGTTATTCTATCTATAAACCACCCCGAAACCCTCGATTAGATTCCAGTCTGTAACTCACTCCCGGGTATCTGTTATTCTGTATATAAACCACCCCGAACCCCTCGATCAGATTCCAGTCTGTAACTCACTCTCGGGTATCTGTTATTCTATATCTAAACCACCCTGAACCCCCCGATTAGATTCCAGTCTGTAACTCACTCCCGGGTATCTGTTATTCTATATATAGACCACCCTGAACACCCTCGATTAGATTCCAGTCTGTAACTCACTCCCGGGTATCTGTTATTCTATACATAAACCACTCTGAACCCCTCGATTAGATTCCAGTCTGTAACTCACTCCCGGGTATCTGTTATTCTATATATAAACCATCCTGAACCCCTCGATTAGATCCCAGTCTGTAACTCACTCCCGGGTATCTGTTATTCTATATATAAACCATCCCGAACCCCGCGATTAATTCCAGTCTGTAACTCACTCCCGGGTATCTGTTATTCTATATATAAACCACCCCGAACCCCTCGATTAGATTCCAGTCTGTAACTCACTCCCGGGTATCTGTTATTCTATATATAAACCAGCCTGAACCCCTCGATTAGATTCTAGTCTGTAACTCACTCCCGGGTATCTGTTATTCTATATATAAACCACCCTGAACCCCTCGATTAGATTCCAGTCTGAAACTCACTCCCGATTATCTGTTATTCTATATATAAACTATCCTGAACCCCTCGATTAGATTCCAGTCTGTAACTCACTCCCGGGTATCTGTTATTCTATATATAAACCACCCTGAACCCCTCGATTAGATTCCTGTCTGTAACTCACTCCCGGGTATCTGTTATTCTATATATAAACCACCCCGAACCCCTCGATCAGATTCCTGTCTGTAACTCACTCCCGGGTATCTGTTATTCTATATATAAACCACCCTGAACCCCTCGATTAGATTCCAGTCTGAAACTCACTCCCGATTATCTGTTATTCTATATATGAACTATCCTGAACCCCTCGATTAGATTCCAGTCTGTAACTCACTCCCGGGTATCTGTTATTCTATATATAAACCACCCTGAACCCCTCGATTAGATTCCAGTCTGTAACTCACTCCCGGGTATCTGTTATTCTATATATAAACCACCCTGAACCCCTCGATTAGATTCCAGTCTGTAACTCACTCCCGGGTATCTGTTATTCTATGTATAACCCACCCCGAACCCCTCGATTAGATTCCAGTCTGTAACTCACTCCCGGGTATCTGTTCCCCGAACCCCTCGATTAGATTCCAGTCTGTAACTCACTCCCGGGTATCTGTTATTCTATATATAAACCACCCTGAACCCCTCGATTAGATTCCAGTCTGTAACTCACTCCCGGGTATCTGTTATTCTATATATAAACCACCCTGAACCCCTCGATTAGATTCCAGTCTGTAACTCTCTCCCGGGTATCTTTATTCTATATATAAACCACCCTGAACCCCTCGATTAGATTCCAGTCTGTAACTCACTCCCGGGTATCTGTTATTCTATATATAAACCACCCCGAACCCCTCGATTAGATTCCAGTCTGTAACTCACTCCCGAGTACCTGTTATTCTATATATAAACCACCCCAAACCCCTCGATTAGATTCCAGTCTGTAACTCACTCCCGGGAATCTGTTATTCTATACATAAACCACCCCGAACCCCTCGATTATATTCCAGTCTGTAACTCACTCCCGGGTATCTGTTATTCTATATAAAGCCATCCTGAACCCCTCAATTCGATTCCAGTCTGTAACTCACTCCCGGTTATCGGTTATTCTATATATAAACCATCCCGAACCCCTCGATTAGATTCCAGTCCGTAACTCACTCCCGGGTATCTGTTATTCTATATATAAACCACCCCGAACCCCTCGATTAGATTCCAGTCTGTAACTCACTCCCGGGTATCTGTTATTTTCTATATAAACCACCCCGAACCCCTCGATTAGATTCCTGTCTGTAACTCACTCCCGGGTATCTGTTATTCTATATATAAACCACCCCGAACCCCTCGATTAGATTCCTGTCTGTAACTCACTCCCGGGTATCTGTTATTCTATATATAAACCACACTGAACCCCTCGATTAGATTCCAGTCTGTAACTCACACCCGGGTATCTGTTATTCTATTTATAAACCAACCTGAACACCCTCGATTAGATTCCAGTCTGTAACTCACTCCCGGGTATCTGTTATTCTATATATAAACCACCCCAAACCCCTCGATTAGATTCCAGTCTGTAACTCACTCCCGGGAATCTGTTATTCTATACATAAACCACCCCGAACCCCTCGATTAGATTCCAGTCTGTAACTCACTCCCGGGTATCTGTTATTCTATATATAAACCATCCCGAACCCCTCAATTCGATTCCAGTCTGTAACTCACTCCCGAGTACCTGTTATTCTATATATAAACCACCCCAAACCCCTCGATTAGATTCCAGTCTGTAAGTCACTCCCGGGAATCTGTTATTCTATACATAAACCACCCCGAACCCCTCGATTATATTTCAGTCTGTAACTCACTCCCGGGTATCTGTTATTCTATATAAAGCCATCCTGAACCCCTCGATTAGATTCCAGTCTGTAACTCACTCCCGGTTTTCGGTTATTCTATATATAAACCATCCCGAACCCCTCGATTAGATTCCAGTCCGTAACTCACTCCCGGGTATCTGTTATTCTCTATATAAACCACCCCGAACCCCTCGATTAGATTCCTGTCTGTAACTCACTCCCGGGTATCTGTTATTCTATATATAAACCACCCCAAATCCCTCGATTCGATTCCAGTCTGTAACTCACTCCCGGGTATCTGTTATTCTATATATAAACCACACTGAACCCCTCGATTAGATTCCAGTCTGTCACACACACCCGGGTATCTGTTATTCTATTTATAAACCAACCTGAACACCCTCGATTAGATTCCAGTCTGTAACTCACTCCCGGGTATCTGTTATTCCATATATAAACCACCCCAAACCCCTCGATTAGATTCCAGTCTGTAACTCACTCCCGGGAATCTGTTATTCTATACATAAACCACCCCGAACCCCTCGATTATATTCCAGTCTGAAACTCACTCCCGATTATCTGTTATTCTATATATAAACTATCCTGAACCCCTCGATTAGATTCCAGTCTGTAACTCACTCCCGGGTATCTGTTATTCTATATATAAACCACCCTGAACCCCTCGATTAGATTCCAGTCTGTAACTCACTCCCGGGTATCTGTTATTCTATGTATAACCCACCCCGAACCCCTCGATTAGATTCCAGTCTGTAACTCACTCCCGGGTATCTGTTCCCCGAACCCCTCGATTAGATTCCAGTCTGTAACTCACTCCCGGGTATCTGTTATTCTATATATAAACCACCCTGAACCCCTCGATTAGATTCCAGTCTGTAACTCACTCCCGGGTATCTGTTATTCTATATATAAACCACCCCGAACCCCTCGATTAGATTCCAGTCTGTAACTCACTCCCGGGTATCTGTTATTCTATATATAAACCATCCCGAACCCCTCAATTAGATTCCAGTCGGTAACTCACTCCCGAGTACCTGTTATTCTATATATAAACCACCCCAAACCCCTCGATTAGATTCCAGTCTGGAACTCACTCCCGGGAATCTGTTATTCTATACATAAACCACCCCGAACCCCTCGATTATATTCCAGTCTGTAACTCACTCCCGGGTATCTGTTATTCTATATAAAGCCATCCTGAACCCCTCGATTAGATTCCAGTCTGTAACTCACTCCCGATTATCGGTTATTCTATATATAAACCATCCCGAACCCCTCGATTAGATTCCAGTCCGTAACTCACTCCCGGGTATCTGTTATTCTCTATATAAACCACCCCGAACCCCTCGATTAGATTCCTGTCTGTAACTCACTCCCGGGTATCTGTTATTCTATATATAAACCACCCCAAATCCCTCGATTAGATTCCAGTCTGCAACTCACTCCCGGGTATCTGTTATTCTATATATAAACCAACCTGAACACCCTCGATTAGATTCCAGTCTGTAACTCACTCCCGGGTATCTGTTATTCTATATATAAACCACCCCAAACCCCTCGATTAGATTCCAGTCTGTAACTCACTCCCGGGAATCTGTTATTCTATACATAAACCACCCCGAACCCCTCGATTATATTCCAGTCTGAAACTCACTCCCGATTATCTGTTATTCTATATATAAACTATCCTGAACCCCTCGATTAGATTACAGTCTGTAACTCACTCCCGGGTATCTGTTATTCTATATATAAACCACCCTGAACCCCTCGATTAGATTCCAGTCTGTAACTCAGTCCCGGGTATCTGTTATTCTGTATATAAACCACCCCGAACCCCTCGATTAGATTCCAGTCTGTAACTCACTCCCGGGTATCTGTTATTCTATATATAAACCACACCGAACCCCTCGATTAGATTCCAGTCTGAAACTCACTCCCGGGTATCTGTTATTCTATATATAAACCACCCCGAACCCCTCGATTAGATTCCAGTCTGTAACTCACTCCCGGGTATCTGTTATTCTATATATAAACTATCCTGAACCCCTCGATTAGATTCCAGTCTGTAACTCACTCCCGGGTATCTGTTATTCTATATATAAACCACCCTGAACCCCTCGATTAGATTCCAGTCTGTAACTCACTCCCGGGTATCTGTTATTCTATGTATAACCCACCCCGAACCCCTCGATTAGATTCCAGTCTGTAACTCACTCCCGGGTATCTGTTCCCCGAACCCCTCGATTAGATTCCAGTCTGTAACTCACTCCCGGGTATCTGTTATTCTATATATAAACCACCCTGAACCCCTCGATTAGATTCCAGTCTGTAACTCACTCCCGGGTATCTGTTATTCTATATATAAACCACCCCGAACCCCTCGATTAGATTCCAGTCTGTAACTCACTCCCGGGTATCTGTTATTCTATATATAAACCATCCCGAACCCCTCAATTAGATTCCAGTCGGTAACTCACTCCCGAGTACCTGTTATTCTATATATAAACCACCCCAAACCCCTCGATTAGATTCCAGTCTGTAACTCACTCCCGGGAATCTGTTATTCTATACATAAACCACCCCGAACCCCTCGATTATATTCCAGTCTGTAACTCACTCCCGGGTATCTGTTATTCTATATAAAGCCATCCTGAACCCCTCGATTAGATTCCAGTCTGTAACTCACTCCCGATTATCGGTTATTCTATATATAAACCATCCCGAACCCCTCGATTAGATTCCAGTCCGTAACTCACTCCCGGGTATCTGTTATTCTCTATATCAACCACCCCGAACCCCTCGATTAGATTCCTGTCTGTAACTCACTCCCGGGTATCTGTTATTCTATATATAAACCACCCCAAATCCCTCGATTAGATTCCAGTCTGCAACTCACTCCCGGGTATCTGTTATTCTATATATAAACCACACTGAACCCCTCGATTAGATTCCAGTCTGTAACTCTCTCCCGGGTATCTGTTATTCTATATATAAACCACCCCAAATCCCTCGATTAGATTCCAGTCTGCAACTCACTCTCGGGTATCTGTTATTCTATATATAAACCACCCCGAACCCCTCGATTAGATTCCAGTCTGTAACTCACTCCCGGGTATCTGTTATTCTATATATAAACCACCCCGAACCCCTCGATTAGATTCCTGTCTGTAACTCACTCCCGGGTATCTGTTATTCTATATATAAACCACCCCAAATCCCTCGATTAGATTCCAGTCTGCAACTCACTCTCGGGTATCTGTTATTCTATATATAAACCATCCTGAACCCCTCGATTAGATTCCAGTCTGTAACTCACTCCCGGGTATCTGTTATTCTATATATAAACCACCCTGAACCCCTCGATTAGATTCCAGTCTGTAACTCACTCCCGGGTATCTGTTATTCTATATATAAACCACCCCGAACCCCTCGATTAGATTCCAGTCTGTAACTCACACCCGGGTATCTGTTATTCTATATATAAACCACCCTGAACCCCTCGATTAGATTCCAGTCTGTAACTCACTCCCGGGTATCTGTTATTCTATATATAAACCACCCCGAACCCCTCGATTAAATTCCAGTGTGTAACTCACTCCCGGGAATCTGTTATTCTATATATAAACCAGCCTGAACCCCTCGATTAGATTCCAGTGTGTAACTCACTCCCGGGTATCTGTTATTCTATATATAAACCACCCCAAACCCCTCGATTAGATTCCAGTCTGTAACTCACTCCCGGGAATCTGTTATTCTATAATAAACCACCCCGAACCCCTCGATTATATTCCAGTCTGTAACTCACTCCCGGGTATCTGTTATTCTATATAAAGCCATCCTGAACCCCTCGATTAGATTCCAGTCTGTAACTCACTCCCGGTTATCGGTTATTCTATATATAAACCATCCCGAACCCCTCGATTAGATTCCAGTCCGTAACTCACTCCCGGGTATCTGTTATTCTCTATATAAACCACCCCGAACCCCTCGATTAGATTCCTGTCTGTAACTCACTCCCGGGTATCTGTTATTCTATATATAAACCACCCCAAATCCCTCGATTAGATTCCAGTCTGTAACTCACTCCCGGGTATCTGTTATTCTATATATAAACCACACTGAACCCCTCGATTAGATTCCAGTCTGTAACTCACACCCGGGTATCTGTTATTCTATTTATAAACCACACTGAACCCCTCGATTAGATTCCAGTCTGTAACTCACTCCCGGGTATCTGTTATTCTATATATAAACCATCCTGAACCCCTCAATTAGATTCCAGTCTGTAACTCACTCCCGGGTATCTGTTATTCTATATATAAACCACACTGAACCCCTCGATTAGATTCCAGTCTGTAACTCACTCCCGGGTATCTGTTATTCTATATATAAACCATCCTGAACCCCTCAATTAGATTCCAGTCTGTAACTCACTCCCGGGTATCTGTTATTCTATATATAAACCACCCCGAACCCCTCGATTAGATTCCTGTCTGTAACTCACTCCCGGGTATCTGTTATTCTATATATAACCCACCCCGAACCCCTCGATTAGATTCCAGTCTGTAACTCACTCCCGGGTATCTGTTATTCTATACATAAACCACACTGAACCACTCGATTAGATTCCAGTCTGTAACTCACTCCCGGGTATCTGTTATTCTATATATAAACCACCCCGAACCCCTCGATTAGATTCCAGTCTGTAACTCACTCCCGGGTATCTGTTATTCTATATATAAACCACCCTGAACCCCTCGATTAGATTCCAGTCTGTAACTCACTCCCGGGTATCTGTTATTCTATATATAAACCACCCCGAACCCCTCGATTAGATTCCAGTCTGTAACTCACTCCCGGGTATCTGTTATTCTATATATAAACCACCCTGAATCCCTCGATTAGATTCCAGTCGGTAACTCACTCCCGGGTATCTGTTATTCTATATATAAACCACCCTGAACCCCTCGATTAGATTCCAGTCTGAAGCTCACTCCCGGGTATCTGTTATTCTATATATAAACCACCCTGAACCCCTCGATTAGATTCCAGTCTGTAACTCACTCCCGGGTATCTGTTATTCTATATATAAACCACCCTGAACCCCTCGATTAGATTCCAGTCTGTAACTCACTCCCGGGTATCTGTTATTCTATATATAAACCATACTGAACCACTCGATTAGATTCCAGTCTGTAACTCACTCCCGGGTATCTGTTATTCTATATATAAACCACACTGAACCACTCGATTAGATTCCAGTCTGTAACTCACTCCCGGGTATCTGTTATTCTACATATAAACCACCCCGAACCCCTCGATTAGATTCCAGTCTGTAACTCACTCCCGGGTATCTGTTATTCTATATATAACCCACCCCGAACCACTCGATTAGATTCCAGTCTGTAACTCACACCCGGGTATCTGTTATTCTATTGATAAACCACCCTGAACCCCTCGATTAGATTCCAGTCTGTAACTCACTCCCGGGTATCTGTTATTCTATATATAGACCATCCTGAACCCCTCGATTAGATTCCAGTCTGTAACTCACTCCCGGGTATCTGTTATTCTATATATAAACCACCCCGAACCCCTCGATTAGATTCCTGTCTGTAACTCACTCCCGGGTATCTGTTATTCTATATATAAACCACCCCAAATCCCTCGATTAGATTCCAGTCTGCAACTCACTCTCGGGTATCTGTTATTCTATATATAAACCATCCTGAACCCCTCGATTAGATTCCAGTCTGTAACTCACTCCCGGGTATCTGTTATTCTATATATAAACCACCCTGAACCCCTCGATTAGATTCCAGTCTGTAACTCACTCCCGGGTATCTGTTATTCTATATATAAACCACCCCGAACCCCTCGATTAGATTCCAGTCTGTAACTCACACCCGGGTATCTGTTATTCTATATATAAACCACCCTGAACCCCTCGATTAGATTCCAGTCTGTAACTCACTCCCGGGTATCTGTTATTCTATATATAAACCACCCCGAACCCCTCGATTAAATTCCAGTGTGTAACTCACTCCCGGGAATCTGTTATTCTATATATAAACCAGCCTGAACCCCTCGATTAGATTCCAGTGTGTAACTCACTCCCGGGTATCTGTTATTCTATATATAAACCACCCCAAACCCCTCGATTAGATTCCAGTCTGTAACTCACTCCCGGGAATCTGTTATTCTATAATAAACCACCCCGAACCCCTCGATTATATTCCAGTCTGTAACTCACTCCCGGGTATCTGTTATTCTATATAAAGCCATCCTGAACCCCTCGATTAGATTCCAGTCTGTAACTCACTCCCGGTTATCGGTTATTCTATATATAAACCATCCCGAACCCCTCGATTAGATTCCAGTCCGTAACTCACTCCCGGGTATCTGTTATTCTCTATATAAACCACCCCGAACCCCTCGATTAGATTCCTGTCTGTAACTCACTCCCGGGTATCTGTTATTCTATATATAAACCACCCCAAATCCCTCGATTAGATTCCAGTCTGTAACTCACTCCCGGGTATCTGTTATTCTATATATAAACCACACTGAACCCCTCGATTAGATTCCAGTCTGTAACTCACACCCGGGTATCTGTTATTCTATTTATAAACCACACTGAACCCCTCGATTAGATTCCAGTCTGTAACTCACTCCCGGGTATCTGTTATTCTATATATAAACCATCCTGAACCCCTCAATTAGATTCCAGTCTGTAACTCACTCCCGGGTATCTGTTATTCTATATATAAACCACACTGAACCCCTCGATTAGATTCCAGTCTGTAACTCACTCCCGGGTATCTGTTATTCTATATATAAACCATCCTGAACCCCTCAATTAGATTCCAGTCTGTAACTCACTCCCGGGTATCTGTTATTCTATATATAAACCACCCCGAACCCCTCGATTAGATTCCTGTCTGTAACTCACTCCCGGGTATCTGTTATTCTATATATAACCCACCCCGAACCCCTCGATTAGATTCCAGTCTGTAACTCACTCCCGGGTATCTGTTATTCTATACATAAACCACACTGAACCACTCGATTAGATTCCAGTCTGTAACTCACTCCCGGGTATCTGTTATTCTATATATAAACCACCCCGAACCCCTCGATTAGATTCCAGTCTGTAACTCACTCCCGGGTATCTGTTATTCTATATATAAACCACCCTGAACCCCTCGATTAGATTCCAGTCTGTAACTCACTCCCGGGTATCTGTTATTCTATATATAAACCACCCCGAACCCCTCGATTAGATTCCAGTCTGTAACTCACTCCCGGGTATCTGTTATTCTATATATAAACCACCCTGAATCCCTCGATTAGATTCCAGTCGGTAACTCACTCCCGGGTATCTGTTATTCTATATATAAACCACCCTGAACCCCTCGATTAGATTCCAGTCTGAAGCTCACTCCCGGGTATCTGTTATTCTATATATAAACCACCCTGAACCCCTCGATTAGATTCCAGTCTGTAACTCACTCCCGGGTATCTGTTATTCTATATATAAACCACCCTGAACCCCTCGATTAGATTCCAGTCTGTAACTCACTCCCGGGTATCTGTTATTCTATATATAAACCATACTGAACCACTCGATTAGATTCCAGTCTGTAACTCACTCCCGGGTATCTGTTATTCTATATATAAACCACACTGAACCACTCGATTAGATTCCAGTCTGTAACTCACTCCCGGGTATCTGTTATTCTACATATAAACCACCCCGAACCCCTCGATTAGATTCCAGTCTGTAACTCACTCCCGGGTATCTGTTATTCTATATATAACCCACCCCGAACCACTCGATTAGATTCCAGTCTGTAACTCACACCCGGGTATCTGTTATTCTATTGATAAACCACCCTGAACCCCTCGATTAGATTCCAGTCTGTAACTCACTCCCGGGTATCTGTTATTCTATATATAGACCATCCTGAACCTCTCGATTAGATTCCAGTCTGTAACTCACTCCCGGGTATCTGTTATTCTATATATAAACCACCCTGAACCCCTCGATTAGATTCCAGTCTGTAACTCACTCCCGGGTATCTGTTATTCTATATATAAACCACCCCAAACCCCTCGATTAGATTCCAGTCTGTAACTCACTCCCGGGTATCTGTTATTCAATATATAACCCACCCTGAACCCCTCGATTAGATTCCAGTCTGTAACTCACTCCCGGGTATCTGTTATTCTATATATAAACCACCCCGAACCCTCGATCAGATTCCTGTCTGTAACTCACTCCCGGGTATCTGTTATTCTGTATATAAACCACCCTGAACCCCTCGATTAGATTCCAGTCTGAAACTCACTCCCGGGTATCTGTTATTCTATATATAAACCACCCTGAACCCCTCGATTAGATTCCAGTCTGTAACTCACTCCCGGGTATCTGTTACTCTGTATATAAACCACCACGAACCCCTCGATTAGATTCCAGTGTGTAACTCACTCCCGGGTATCTGTTATTCTATATATAAACCATCCCAAACCCCTCGATTAGATTCCAGTCTGTAACTCACTCCCGAGTATCTGTTATTCTATATATAAACCATCCCGAACCCCTCGATTAGATTCCAGTCTGTAACTCACTCCCGGGTATCTGTTATTCAATATATAAACCACCCCGAACTCCTCGATTAGATTCCAGTCTGTAACTCACTCCCGGGTATCTGTTATTCTATATATAAACCATCCCGAACCCCTCAATTAGATTCCAGTCTGTAACTCACTCCCGAGTATCTGTTATTCTATATATAAACCATCCCGAACCCCTCGATTAGATTCCAGTCTGTAACTGACTCCCGGGAATCTGTTATTCTATAAATAAACCACCCCGAACCCCTCGATTAGATTCCAGTGTGTAACTCACACCCGAGTATCTGTTATTCTATGTAAAGCCATCCTGAACCCCTCGATTAGATTCCAGTCTGTAACTCACTCCCGGGTATCTGTTATTCTATATATAAACCACCCCAAATCCCTCGATTAGATTCCAGTCTGTAACTCAGACCCGGGTATCTGTTATTCTATATATAAACCACCCTGAACCCCTCGATTAGATTCCAGTCTGTAACTCACTCCCGGGTATCTGTTATGCTATATATAAACAACCCTGAATCCCTCGATTAGATTCCAGTCTGTAACTTACTCCCGGGTATCTGTTATTCTAGAAATAAACTATTCCGAACCCCTCGATTATATTTCAGTCTGTAACTCACTCCCGGGTATCTGTTATTCTCTATATAAACCATCCCGAACCCCTCGATTATATTCCAGTCTGTAACTCACTCCCGGGTATCTGTTATTCTATATAAAGCCATCCTGAACCCCTTGATTAGATTCCAGTCTGTAACTCACTCCCGGTTTTCGGTTATTCTATATATAAACCATCCCGAACCCCTCGATTAGATTCCAGTCCGTAACTCACTCCCGGGTATCTGTTATTCTCTATATAAACCACCCCGAACCCCTCGATTAGATTCCTGTCTGTAACTCACTCCCGGGTATCTGTTATTCTATATATAAACCACCCCAAATCCCTCGATTAGATTCCAGTCTGTAACTCACTCCCGGGTATCTGTTATTCTATATACAAACCACACTGAACCCCTCGATTAGATTCCAGTCTGTCACTCACACCCGGGTATCTGTTATTCTATTTATAAACCAACCTGAACACCCTCGATTAGATTCCAGTCTGTAACTCACTCCCGGGTATCTGTTATTCTATATATAAACCACCCCAAACCCCTCGATTAGATTCCAGTCTGTAACTCACTCCCGGGAATCTGTTATTCTATACATAAACCACCCCGAACCCCTCGATTATATTCCAGTCTTAAACTCACTCCCGATTATCTGTTATTCTATATATAAACTATCCTGAACCCCTCGATTAGATTACAGTCTGTAACTCACTCCCGGGTATCTGTTATTCTATATATAAACCACCCTGAACCCTTCGATTAGATTCCAGTCTGTAACTCAGTCCCGGGTATCTGTTATTCTGTATATAAACCACCCCGAACCCCTCGATTAGATTCCAGTCTGTAACTCACTCCCGGGTATCTGTTATTCTATATATAAACCACACCGAACCCCTCGATTAGATTCCAGTCTGAAACTCACTCCCGGGTATCTGTTATTCAATATATAAACCACCCCGAACTCCTCGATTAGATTCCAGTCTGTAACTCACTCCCGGGTATCTGTTATTCTGTATATAAACCATCCCGAACCCCTCAATTAGATTCCAGTCTGTAACTCACTCCCGAGTATCTGTTATTCTATATATAAACCATCCCGAACCCCTCGATTAGATTCCAGTCTGTAACTGACTCCCGGGAATCTGTTATTCTATAAATAAACCACCCCGAACCCCTCGATTAGATTCCAGTGTGTAACTCACACCCGAGTATCTGTTATTCTAT
Organism: Scyliorhinus torazame; assembly: GCF_047496885.1. NCBI lineage: Eukaryota > Metazoa > Chordata > Chondrichthyes > Carcharhiniformes > Scyliorhinidae > Scyliorhinus > Scyliorhinus torazame. The sequence continues at coordinate 80,761,363 of NC_092729.1, forward strand.
ATATAAACCACCCCGAACCCCTCGATTAGATTCCAGTCTGTAACTCACTCCCGGGTATCGGTTATTCTATATATAAACCATCCCGAGCCCCTCGATTAGATTCCAGTCTGTAACTCACTCCCGGGTATCTGTTATTCTCTATATAAACCACCCCGAACCCCTCGATTAGATTCCTGTATGTAACTCACTCCCGGGTATCTGTTATTCTATATATAAACCACCCCAAATCCCTCGATTAGATTCCAGCCTGTAACTGACTCCCGGGAATCTGTTATTCTATAAATAAACCACCCCGAACCCCTCGATTAGATTCCAGTGTGTAACTCACACCCGAGTATCTGTTATTCTATGTAAAGCCATCCTGAACCCCTCAATTAGATTCCAGTCTGTAACTCACTCCCGGGTATCTGTTATTCTATATATAGACTATCCTGAACCCCTCGATTTGATTCCAGTCTGTAACTCACTCCCGGGTATCTGTTATTCTATATATAAACCACCCCGAAACCCTCGATACGATTCCAGTCTGTAACTCACTCCCGGGTATCTGTTATTCTGTATATAAACCACCCCAATCCCCTCGATTAGATTCCAGTCTGTAACTCACTCCCGGGTATCTGTTATTCTATATATAAACCACACCGAACCCCTCGATTAGATTCCAGTCTGTAACTCACTCCCGGGTATCTGTTAGTCTATGTATAAACCATCCCGAACCCCTCGATTAGATTCCAGTCTGTAACTCACTCCCGGGTATCTGTTATTCTATATATAAACCATCCTGAACCCCTCGATTAGATTCCAGTCTGTAACTCACTCCCGGGTCTCTGTTACTCAATATATAAACCATCCTGTACCCCTCGATTAGATTCCAGTCTGTAACTTAATTCCGGGTATCTGTTATTCTATATATAAACCACACCGAACCCCTCGATTAGATTCCAGTCTGTAACTCACTCCCGGGTATCTGTTAGTCTATGTATAAACCATCCCGAACCCCTTGATTAGATTCCAGTCTGTAACTCACTCCCGGGTATCTGTTATTCTATATATAAACCATCCTGAACCCCTCGATTAGATTCCAGTCTGTAACTCACTCCCGGGTATCTGCTATTCTATATATAAACCACCCCGAACCCCTCGATTAGATTCCAGTGTGTAACTCACTCCCAGGTATCTGTTATTCTATATATAAACCACCCCGAACCCCTCGATTAGATTCCAGTCTGTAACTCACTCCCGGGAATCTGTTATTCTGTATATAAACCACCCCGAACCCCTCGATCAGATTCCAGTCTGTAACTCACTCCCGTGTATCTGTTATTCTATATATAAACCACCCCGAACCCTCGATTAGATTCCAGTCTGTAACTCACTCCCGGGTATCTGTTATTCTATATATAGACCATCCTGAACCCCTCGATTAGATTCCAGTCTGTAACTCACTCCCGGGTATCTGTTATTCTATATATAAACCACCCCGATCCCCTCGATTAGATTCCAGTCTGTAACTCACTCCCGGGTATCTGTTATTCTATATAAAACCACCCCGAACCCCTCGATTAGATTCCAGTCTGTAACTCACTCCCGGGTATCTGTTATTCTATATATAAACCACCCCGAACCCCTCGATTCGATTCCAGTCTGTAAATCACTCCCGGGTATCTGTTATTCTCTATATAAACCACCCTGAACCCCTCGATTAGATTCCTGTCTGTAACTCACTCCCGGGTATCTGTTATTCTCTATATAAACCACCCTGAACCCCTCGATTAGATTCCTGTCTGTAACTCACTCTCGGGAATCTGTTATTCTATATATAAACCACCCCGAACCCCTCGATTAGATTCCAGTCTGTAACTCACTCCCGGGTATCTGTTACTCTCTATATAAACCACCCCGAACCCCTCGATTAGATTCCAGTCTGTAACTCACTCCCGGGTATCTGTTATTCTGTATATAAACCACCCCGAACCCCTCGATTAGATTCCAGTCTGTAACTCACTCCCGGGTATCTGTTATTCTATATATAAACCACCCTGAACCCCTCGATTAGATTCCACTCTGTAACTCACTCCCGGGTATCTGTTATTCTATATATAAACCACCCCGAACCCCTCGATTAGATTCCAGTCTGTAACTCTCTCCCGGGTATCTGTTATTCTATATATAAACCACCCCGAACCCCTCGATTAGATTCCAGTCTGTAACTCACTCCCGGGTATCTGTTATTCTATATATAAACCACCCCGAACTCCTCGATTAGATTCCAGTCTGTAACTCACTCCCGGGTATCTGTTATTCTATATATAAACCACCCCAAATCCCTCGATTAGATTCCAGTCTGTAACTCAGACCCGGGTATCTGTTATTCTATATATAAACCACCCCGAACCCCTCGATTAGACTCCAGTCTGTAACTCACTCCCAGGTATCGGTTATTCTGTATATAAACCACCCCGAACCCCTCGATTAGATTCCGGTCTGTAACTCACTCCCGGGTATCTGTTATTCTATATATAAACCACCCCGAACCCCTCGATTAGATTCCAGTCTGTAACTCACTTCCGGGTATCTGTTATTCTATATATAACCCACCCCGAACCCCTCGATTAGATTCCAGTCTGTAACTCACTCCCGGGTATCTGTTATTCTATATATAAACCACCCCGAACCCCTCGATTAGATTCCAGTCTGTAACTCACTCCCGGGTATCTGTTATTCTATATATAACCCACCCTGAACCACTCGATTAGATTCCAGTCTGTAACTCACTCCCGGGTATCTGTTATTCTATATATAACCCACCCCGAACCCCTCGATTAGATTCCAGTCTGTAACTCACTCCCGGGTATCTGTTATTCTATATATAAACCACCCCGAACCCCTCGATTAGATTCCAGTCTGTAACTCACTCCCGGGTATCTGTTATTCTATATATAACCCACCCTGAACCACTCGATTAGATTCCAGTCTGTAACTCACTCCCGGGTATCTGTTATTCTATATATAACCCACCCCGAACCCCTCGATTAGATTCCAGTCTGTAACTCACTCCCGGGTATCTGTTATTCTATATATAAACCACCCCGAACCCCTCGATTAGATTCCTGTCTGTAACTCACTCCCGGGTATCGGTTATTCTGTATATAAACCACCCCGAACCCCTCGATTAGATTCCAGCCTGTAACTCACTTCCGGGTATCTGTTATTCTATATATAACCCACCCCGAACCCCTCGATTAGATTCCAGTCTGTAACTCACTCCCGGGTATCTGTTATTCTATATATAAACCACCCCGAACCCCTCGATTAGATTCCAGTCTGTAACTCACTCCCGGGTATCTGTTATTCGATATATAAACCACCCCGAACCCCTCGATTATATTCCAGTCTGTAACTCATTCCCGGGTATCTGTTATTCTATATATAACCCACCCCGAACCCCTCGATTAGATTCCAGTGTGTAACTCACTCCCGGGTATCTGTTACTCTATATATAAACCACCCTGAACCCCTCGATTAGATTCCAGTCTGTAACTCACTCCCGGGTATCTGTTATTCTATATATAACCCACCCCGAACCCCTCGATCAGATTCCAGTCTGTAACTCACTCCCGGGTATCTGTTATTCTATATATAAACCACTCCGAACACCTCGGTTAGATTCCAGTCTGTAACTCACTCCCGGGTATCTGTTATTCTATATATAAACCACCCCGAACCCCTCGATTAGATTCCAGTCTGTAACTCACTCCTGGGTATCTGTTATTCTATATATAAACCACCCCGAACACCTCGGTTAGATTCCAGTCTGTAACTCACTCCCGGGTATCTGTTATTCTATATATAAACCATCCTGAACTCCTCGATTAGATTCCAGTCTGTAACTCACTCCCGGGTATCTGTTATTCTATATATAAACCACCCCGAACTCCTCGATTAGATTCCAGTCTGTAACTCACTCCCGGGTATCTGTTATTCTATATATAAACCACCCCGAACCCCTCGATTAGATTTCAGTCTGTAACTCACTCCCGGGTATCTGTTATTCTGTATATTAACCGCCCCGAACCCCTCGATCAGATTCCAGTCTGTAACTCACTCTCGGGTATCTGTTATTCTATATATAAACCACCCCGAACCCCTCGATTAGATTCCAGTCTGTAACTCACTCCCGGGTATCTGTTATTCTATATATAAACCACCCTGAACACCCTCGATTAGATTCCAGTCTGTAACTCACTCCCGGGTATCTGTTATTCTATACATAAACCACTCTGAACCCCTCGATTAGATTCCAGTCTGTAACTCACTCCCGGGTATCTGTTATTCTATATATAAACCACCCTGAACACCCTCGATTAGATTCCAGTCTGTAACTCACTCCCGGGTATCTGTTATTCTATATATAAACCACCCCGAACCCCTCGATTAGATTCCAGTCTGTAACTCACTCCCGGGTATCTGTTATTCTGTATATAAACCACCCCGAACACCTCGATTAGATTCCAGTCTGTAACTCACCCCCGGGTATCTGTTATTCTGTATATAAACCACCCCGAACCCCTCGATTAGATTCCAGTCTGTAACTCACTCCCGGGTATCTGTTATTCTATATATAAACCACCCTGAACACCCTCGATTAGATTCCAGTCTGTAACTCACTCCCGGGTATCTGTTATTCTATACATAAACCACTCTGAACCCCTCGATTAGATTCCAGTCTGTAACTCACTCCCGGGTATCTGTTATTCTATATATAAACCACCCCGAACCCCTCGATTAGATTCCAGTCTGTAACTCACTCCCGGGTATCTGTTATTCTGTATATAAACCACCCCGAACACCTCGATTAGATTCCAGTCTGTAACTCACCCCCGGGTATCTGTTATTCTGTATATAAACCACCCCGAACCCCTCGATTAGATTCCAGTCTGTAACTCACTCCCGGGTATCTGTTATTCTATATATAAACCACCCCGAACCCCTCGATTAGATTCCAGTCTGTAACTCACTCCCGGGTATCTGTTATTCTATATATAAACCACCCCGAGCCCCTCGATTAGATTCCAGTCTGTAACTCACTCCCGGGTATCTGTTATTCTGTATATAAACCACCCCGAACCCCTCGATTAGATTCCAGTCTGTAACTCACTCCCGGGTATCTGTTATTCTATATATAAACCAGCCTGAACCCCTCGATTAGATTCCAGTCTGTAACTCACTCCCGGGTATCTGTTATTCTATATATAACCCACCCTGAATCCCTCGATTTGATTCCAGTCTGTAACTCACTCCCGGGTATCTGTTATTCTATATATAAACCACCCCGAGCCCCTCGATTAGATTCCAGTCTGCAACTCACTCCCGGGTATCTGTTATTCTATATATAAACCACACCGAACCCCTCGATTAGATTCCAGTCTGTAACTCACTCCCGGGTATCTGTTAGTCTATGTATAAACCATCCCGAACCCCTCGATTAGATTCCAGTCTGTAACTCACTCCCGGGTATCTGTTATTCTATATATAAACCATCCTGAACCCCTCGATTAGATTCCAGTCTGTAACTCACTCCCGGGTCTCTGTTACTCAATATATAAACCATCCTGTACCCCTCGATTAGATTCCAGTCTGTAACTTAATTCCGGGTATCTGTTATTCTATATATAAACCACACCGAACCCCTCGATTAGATTCCAGTCTGTAACTCACTCCCGGGTATCTGTTAGTCTATGTATAAACCATCCCGAACCCCTTGATTAGATTCCAGTCTGTAACTCACTCCCGGGTATCTGTTATTCTATATATAAACCATCCTGAACCCCTCGATTAGATTCCAGTCTGTAACTCACTCCCGGGTATCTGTTATTCTATATATAAACCACCCCGAACCCCTCGATTAGATTCCAGTGTGTAACTCACTCCCAGGTATCTGTTATTCTATATATAAACCACCCCGAACCCCTCGATTAGATTCCAGTCTGTAACTCACTCCCGGGAATCTGTTATTCTGTATATAAACCACCCCGAACCCCTCGATCAGATTCCAGTCTGTAACTCACTCCCGTGTATCTGTTATTCTATATATAAACCACCCCGAACCCTCGATTAGATTCCAGTCTGTAACTCACTCCCGGGTATCTGTTATTCTATATATAGACCATCCTGAACCCCTCGATTAGATTCCAGTCTGTAACTCACTCCCGGGTATCTGTTATTCTATATATAAACCACCCCGATCCCCTCGATTAGATTCCAGTCTGTAACTCACTCCCGGGTATCTGTTATTCTATATAAAACCACCCCGAACCCCTCGATTAGATTCCAGTCTGTAACTCACTCCCGGGTATCTGTTATTCTATATATAAACCACCCCGAACCCCTCGATTCGATTCCAGTCTGTAAATCACTCCCGGGTATCTGTTATTCTCTATATAAACCACCCTGAACCCCTCGATTAGATTCCTGTCTGTAACTCACTCCCGGGTATCTGTTATTCTCTATATAAACCACCCTGAACCCCTCGATTAGATTCCTGTCTGTAACTCACTCTCGGGAATCTGTTATTCTATATATAAACCACCCCGAACCCCTCGATTAGATTCCAGTCTGTAACTCACTCCCGGGTATCTGTTACTCTCTATATAAACCACCCCGAACCCCTCGATTAGATTCCAGTCTGTAACTCACTCCCGGGTATCTGTTATTCTGTATATAAACCACCCCGAACCCCTCGATTAGATTCCAGTCTGTAACTCACTCCCGGGTATCTGTTATTCTATATATAAACCACCCTGAACCCCTCGATTAGATTCCACTCTGTAACTCACTCCCGGGTATCTGTTATTCTATATATAAACCACCCCGAACCCCTCGATTAGATTCCAGTCTGTAACTCTCTCCCGGGTATCTGTTATTCTATATATAAACCACCCCGAACCCCTCGATTAGATTCCAGTCTGTAACTCACTCCCGGGTATCTGTTATTCTATATATAAACCACCCCGAACTCCTCGATTAGATTCCAGTCTGTAACTCACTCCCGGGTATCTGTTATTCTATATATAAACCACCCCAAATCCCTCGATTAGATTCCAGTCTGTAACTCAGACCCGGGTATCTGTTATTCTATATATAAACCACCCCGAACCCCTCGATTAGACTCCAGTCTGTAACTCACTCCCAGGTATCGGTTATTCTGTATATAAACCACCCCGAACCCCTCGATTAGATTCCGGTCTGTAACTCACTCCCGGGTATCTGTTATTCTATATATAAACCACCCTGAACCCTCGATTAGATTCCAGTCTGTAACTCTCTCCCGAGTATCTGTTATTCTATATATAAATCACCCCGAACCCCTCGATTAGATTCCAGTCTGTAACTCACTCCCGGGTATCTGTTATTCTATATATAAACCACCCCGAACCCCTCGATTAGATTCCAGTCTGTAACTCACTTCCGGGTATCTGTTATTCTATATATAACCCACCCCGAACCCCTCGATTAGATTCCAGTCTGTAACTCACTCCCGGGTATCTGTTATTCTATATATAACCCACCCCGAACCCCTCGATTAGATTCCAGTCTGTAACTCACTCCCGGGTATCTGTTATTCTATATATAACCCACCCCGAACCCCTCGATTAGATTCCAGTCTGTAACTCACTCCTGGGTATCGGTTATTCTGTATATAAACCACCCCGAACCCCTCGATTAGATTCCAGCCTGTAACTCACTCCCGGGTATCTGTTATTCTATATATAAACTACCCCGAACCCCTTGATTAGATTCCAGTCTGTAACTCACTTCCGGGTATCTGTTATTCTATATATAACCCACCCCGAACCCCTCGATTAGATTCCAGTCTGTAACTCACTCCCGGGTATCTGTTATTCTATATATAAACCACCCCGAACCCCTCGATTAGATTCCAGTCTGTAACTCACTCCCGGGTATCTGTTATTCTATATATAAACCACCCCGAACCCCTCGATTAGATTCCAGTCTGTAACTCACTCCCGGGTATCTGTTATTCTATATATAAACCACACCGAACCCCTCGATTATATTCCAGTCTGTAACTCACTCCCGGGTATCTGTTATTCTATATATAAACCACCCCGAACCCCTCGATTAGATTCCAGTCTGTAACTCACTCCCGGGTATCTGTTATTCTATATATAAACCACCCCGAACCCCTCGATTATATTCCAGTCTGTAACTCATTCCCGGGTATCTGTTATTCTATATATAACCCACCCCGAACCCCTCGATTAGATTCCAGTCTGTAACTCACTCCCGGGTATCTGGTATTCTATATATAAACCACCCTGAACCCCTCGATTAGATTCCAGTCTGTAACTCACTCCCGGGTATCTGTTATTCTATATATAACCCACCCCGAACCCCTCGATCAGATTCCAGTCTGTAACTCACTCCCGGGTATCTGTTATTCTATATATAAACCACCCCGAACACCTCGGTTAGATTCCAGTCTGTAACTCACTCCCGGGTATCTGTTATTCTATATATAAACCACCCCGAACCCCTCGATTAGATTTCAGTCTGTAACTCACTCCCGGGTATCTGTTATTCTGTATATTAACCGCCCCGAACCCCTCGATCAGATTCCAGTCTGTAACTCACTCTCGGGTATCTGTTATTCTATATATAAACCACCCCGAACCCCTCGATTAGATTCCAGTCTGTAACTCACTCCCGGGTATCTGTTATTCTATATATAAACCACCCTGAACACCCTCGATTAGATTCCAGTCTGTAACTCACTCCCGGGTATCTGTTATTCTATACATAAACCACTCTGAACCCCTCGATTAGATTCCAGTCTGTAACTCACTCCCGGGTATCTGTTATTCTATATATAAACCACCCTGAACACCCTCGATTAGATTCCAGTCTGTAACTCACTCCCGGGTATCTGTTATTCTATATATAAACCACCCCGAACCCCTCGATTAGATTCCAGTCTGTAACTCACTCCCGGGTATCTGTTATTCTGTATATAAACCACCCCGAACACCTCGATTAGATTCCAGTCTGTAACTCACCCCCGGGTATCTGTTATTCTGTATATAAACCACCCCGAACCCCTCGATTAGATTCCAGTCTGTAACTCACTCCCGGGTATCTGTTATTCTATATATAAACCACCCTGAACACCCTCGATTAGATTCCAGTCTGTAACTCACTCCCGGGTATCTGTTATTCTATACATAAACCACTCTGAACCCCTCGATTAGATTCCAGTCTGTAACTCACTCCCGGGTATCTGTTATTCTATATATAAACCACCCCGAACCCCTCGATTAGATTCCAGTCTGTAACTCACTCCCGGGTATCTGTTATTCTGTATATAAACCACCCCGAACACCTCGATTAGATTCCAGTCTGTAACTCACCCCCGGGTATCTGTTATTCTGTATATAAACCACCCCGAACCCCTCGATTAGATTCCAGTCTGTAACTCACTCCCGGGTATCTGTTATTCTATATATAAACCACCCCGAACCCCTCGATTAGATTCCAGTCTGTAACTCACTCCCGGGTATCTGTTATTCTATATATAAACCACCCCGAGCCCCTCGATTAGATTCCAGTCTGTAACTCACTCCCGGGTATCTGTTATTCTGTATATAAACCACCCCGAACCCCTCGATTAGATTCCAGTCTGTAACTCACTCCCGGGTATCTGTTATTCTATATATAAACCAGCCTGAACCCCTCGATTAGATTCCAGTCTGTAACTCACTCCCGGGTATCTGTTATTCTATATATAACCCACCCTGAATCCCTCGATTTGATTCCAGTCTGTAACTCACTCCCGGGTATCTGTTATTCTATATATAAACCACCCCGAGCCCCTCGATTAGATTCCAGTCTGCAACTCACTCCCGGGTATCTGTTATTCTATATATAAACCACCCTGAACCCCTCGATTAGATTCCAGTCTGTAACTCACTCCCGGGTATCTGTTATTCTACATATAAACCACCCCGAACCCCTCGATTAGATTCCAGTCTGTAACTCACTCTCGGGTATCTGTTATTCTACATATAAACCACCCCGAACCCCTCGATTAGATTCCAGTCTGTAACTCACTCCCGGGAATCTGTTATTCTATATATAAACCACCCCGAACCCCTCGATTAGATTCCAGCCTGTAACTCACTCCCGGGTATCTGTTATTCTACATATAAACCACCCCGAACCCCTCGATTAGATTCCAGTCTGTAACTCACTCTCGGGTATCTGTTATTCTATATATAAACCACCCTGAACCCCTCGATTAGATTCCAGTCTGTAACTCACTCCCGGGTATCTGTTATTCTCTATATAAACCACCCCGAACCCCTCGATTAGATTCCAGTCTGTAACTCACTCCCGGGTATCTGTTATTCTGTATATAAACCACCCCGAACCCCTCGATTAGATTCCAGTCTGTAACTCACTCCCGGGTATCTGTTATTCTGTATATAAACCACCCTGAACCCCTCGATTAGATTCCAGTCTGTAACTCACTCCCGGGTATCTGTTATTCTATATATAAACCACCCTGAACCCCTCGATTAGATTCCAGTCTGTAACTCACTCCCGGGTATCTGTTATTCTATATATAAACCACCCCGAACCCCTCGATTAGATTCCAGTCTGTAACTCACTCCCGGGTATCTGTTATTCTATATATAAACCACCCTGAACCCCTCGATTAGATTCCCGTCTGTAACTCACTCCCGGGTCTCTGTTATTCTATATATAAACCACCCTGAACCCCTCGATTAGATTCCAGTCTGTAACTCACTCCCGGGTATCTGTTTTCTATATATAAACCACCCTGAACCCCTCGATTAGATTCCAGTCTGTGACTCACTGCCGGGTATCTGTTATTCTGTATATAACACACCCCGAACCCCTCGATTAGATTCCAGTCTGTAACTCACTCCCGGGTATCTGTTATTCTGTATATAAACCACCCCGAACCCCTCGATTAGATTCCAGTCTGAAACTCACTCCCGGGTATCTGTTATTCTATATATAAACCACCCTGAACCCCTCGATTAGATTCCAGTCTGTAACTCACTCCCGGGTATCTGTTATTCTATATATAAACCACCCCGAACCCCTCGATTAGATTCCAGCCTGTAACTCACTCCCGGGTATCTGTTATTCTATATATAAACCACCCCGAACCCCTCGATTAGATTTCAGTCTGTAACTCACTCCCGGGTATCTGTTATTCTGTATATTAACCACCCCGAACCCCTCGATCAGATTCCAGTCTGTAACTCACTCTCGGGTATCTGTTATTCTATATATAAACCACCCCGAACCCCTCGATTAGATTCCAGTCTGTAACTCACTCCCGGGTATCTGTTATTCTATATATAAACCACCCTGAACACCCTCGATTAGATTCCAGTCTGTGACTCACTCCCGGGTATCTGTTATTCTATACATAAACCACTCTGAACCCCTCGATTAGATTCCAGTCTGTAACTCACTCCCGGGTATCTGTTATTATATATATAAACCATCCCGAACCCCTCGATTAGATTCCAGTCTGTAACTCACTCCCGGGTATCTGTTATTCTATATATAAACCACCCTGAACCCCTCGATTAGATTCCAGTCTGTAACTCACTCCCGGGTATCTGTTATTATATATATAAACCATCCCGAACCCCTCGATTAGATTCCAGTCTGTAACTCACTCCCGGGTATCTGTTATTCTAGATATAAACCAGCCTGAACCCCTCGATTAGATTCCAGTGTGTAACTCACTCCCGGGTATCTGTTATTCTATATATAAACCATCCCGAACCCCGCGATTAATTCCAGTCTGTAACTCACTCCCGGGTATCTGTTATTCTAGATATAAACCATCCTGAACCCCTGGATTAGATTCCAGTCTGTAACTCACTCCCGGGTATCTGTTATTCTATATATAAACCACCCCGAACCCCTCGATTAGATTCCAGTCTGGAACTCACTCCCGGGTATCTGTTATTCTATATATAAACCACCCTGAACACCCTCGATTAGATTCCAGTCTGTGACTCACTCCCGGGTATCTGTTATTCTATACATAAACCACTCTGAACCCCTCGATTAGATTCCAGTCTGTAACTCACTCCCGGGTATCTGTTATTATATATATAAACCATCCCGAACCCCTCGATTAGATTCCAGTCTGTAACTCACTCCCGGGTATCTGTTATTCTATATATAAACCACCCTGAACCCCTCGATTAGATTCCAGTCTGTAACTCACTCCCGGGTATCTGTTATTATATATATAAACCATCCCGAACCCCTCGATTAGATTCCAGTCTGTAACTCACTCCCGGGTATCTGTTATTCTAGATATAAACCAGCCTGAACCCCTCGATTAGATTCCAGTGTGTAACTCACTCCCGGGTATCTGTTATTCTATATATAAACCATCCCGAACCCCGCGATTAATTCCAGTCTGTAACTCACTCCCGGGTATCTGTTATTCTAGATATAAACCATCCTGAACCCCTGGATTAGATTCCAGTCTGTAACTCACTCCCGGGTATCTGTTATTCTATATATAAACCACCCCGAACCCCTCGATTAGATTCCAGTCTGGAACTCACTCCCGGGTATCTGTTATTCTATATATAAACCACCCTGAACCCCTCGATTAGATTCCAGTCTGTAACTCACTCCCGGGTATCTGTTATTCTATATATAAACCACCCCGAACCCCTCGATTAGATTCCAGTCTGTAACTCACTCCCGAGTACCTGTTATTCTATATATAAACCCCCCCGAACCCGACGATTAGATCCCAGTCTGTAACTCACTCCCGGGTATCTGTTATTCTATATATAAACCACCCTGAACCCCTCGATTAGATTCCAGTCTGTAACTCACTCCCGGGTATCTGTTATTCTATATATAAACCACCCCAAACCCCTCGATTAGATTCCAGTCTGTAACTCACTCCCGGGTATCTGTTATTCTATATATAAACCACCCTGAACCCCTCGATTAGATTCCAGTGTGTAACTCACTCCCGGGTATCTGTTATTCTATATATAAACCACCCCGAACCCCTCGATTAGATTCCAGTCTGTAACTCACTCCCGGGTCTCTGTTATTCTGTATATAAACCATCCCGAACCCCTCAATTAGATTCCAGTCTGTAACTCACTCCCGAGCACCTGTTATTCTATATATAAACCACCCCGAACCCGTCGATTAGATTCCAGTCTGTAACTCACTCCCGGGTATCTGTTATTCTGTATATAAACCATCCCGAACCCCTCAATTAGATTCCAGTCTGTAACTCACTCCCGGGTATCTGTTATTCTATATATAAACCACCCTGAACCCCTCGATTAGATTCCAGTCTGTAACTCACTCCCGAGCACCTGTTATTCTATATATAAACCACCCCGAACCCCTCGATTAGATTCCAGTCTGTAACTCACTCCCGGGAATCTGTTATTCTATACATAAACCACCCCGAACCCCTCGATTATATTCCAGTCTGTAACTCACTCCCGGGTATCTGGTATTCTATATAAAGCCACCCTGAACCCCTCGATTAGATTCCAGTCTGTAACTCACTCCCGGTTATCGGTTATTCTGTATATAAACCACCCCGAACCCCTCGATTAGATTCCAGTCTGTAACTCACTCCCGGGTATCTGTTATTCTATATATAAACCATCCCGAACCCCTCAATTAGATTCCAGTCCGTAATTCACTCCCGGGTATCTGTTATTCTCTATATAAACCACCCCGAACCCCTCGATTAGATTCCAGTCTGTAACTCACTCCCGGGTATCTGTTATTCTATATATAAACCATCCTGAACCCCTCGATTAGATTCCAGTCTGTAACTCACTCCCGGGAATCTGTTATTCTATATATAAACCACCCCGAACCCCTCGATTAGATTCCAGTGTGTAACTCACTCCCGGGTATCTGTTATTCTATATATAAACCACCCCGAACCCCTCGATTAGATTCCAGTCTGTAACTCACTCCCGGGCATCTGTTATTCTATATATAAACCACACTGAACCCCTCGATTAGATTCCAGTCTGTAACTCACTCCCGGTTATCGGTTATTCTATATATAAACCATCCCGAACCCCTCAATTAGATTCCAGTCCGTAACTCACTCCCGGGTATCTGTTATTCTCTATATAAACCACCCCGAACCCCTCGATTAGATTCCTGTCTGTAACACACTCCCGGATATCTTTTATTCTATATATAAACCAGCCTGAACCCCTCGATTAGATTCCAGTCTGTAACTCACTCCCGGGTATCTGTTATTCTGTATATAAACCACCCCGAACCCCTCGATTAGATTCCAGTCTGTAACTCACTCCCGGGTATCTGTTATTCTATATATAAACCACCCCGAACCCCTCGATTCGATTCCAGTCTGTAACTCACTCTCGGGTATCTGTTATTCTATATATAAACCACCCCGAACCCCTCGATTAGATTCCAGTCTGTAACTCACTCCCGGACACCTGTTATTCTATATATAAACCACCCCGAACCCCTCGATTAGATTCCAGTCTGGAACTCACTCCCGGGTATCTGTTATTCTGTATATAAACCACCCTGAACCCCTCGATTAGATTCCAGTCTGTAACTCACTCCCGGGTATCTGTTATTCTATATATAAACCACCCCGAACCCTCGATCAGATTCCTGTCTGTAACTCACTCCCGGGTATCTGTTATTCTATATATAAACCACCCCGAACCCCTCGATTAGATTCCAGTCTGTAACTCACTCCCGGGTATCTGTTATTCTATATATAAACCACCCTGAACCCCTCGATTAGATTCCAGTCTGTAACTCACTCCCGGGTATCTGTTATTCTATATATAAACCACCCTGAATCCCTCGATTAGATTCCAGTCTGTGACTCACTCCCGGGTATCTGTTATTCTATATATAAACCACCCTGAACCCCTCGATTAGATTCCAGTCTGAAACTCACTCCCGGGTATCTGTTATTCTATATATAAACCACCCTGAACCCCTCGATTAGATTCCAGTCTGTAACTCACTCCCGGGTATCTGTTACTCTGTATATAAACCACCACGAACCCCTCGATTAGATTCCAGTGTGTAACTCACTCCCGGGTATCTGTTATTCGATAAATAAACCATCCCAAACCCCTCGATTAGATTCCAGTCTGTAACTCACTCCCGGGTACCTGTTATTCTATATATAAACCATCCCGAACCCCTCGATTAGATTCCAGTCTGTGACTCACTCCCGGGTATCTGTTATTCTATATATAAACCATCCCGAACCCCTCGATTAGATTCCATTCTGCAACTCACTCCCGGCTATCTGTTATTCTATATATAAACCACCCTGAACACCTCGATTAGATTCCAGTCTGTAACTCACTCCCGGGTATCTGTTATTCTATATATAAACTATCCCGAACCCCTCGATTAGATTCCAGTCTGCAACTCACTCCCGGGTATCTGTTATTCTATATATAAACCACCCTGAACCCCTCGATTAGATTCCAGTCTGTAACTCACTCCCGGGTATCTGTTATTCTATATATAAACCACCCTGAACCCCTCGATTAGATTCCAGTCTGTAACTCACTCCCGAGTATCTGTTATTCTATATATAAACCACCCCGAACTCCTCGATTAGATTCCAGTCTGTAACTCACTCCCGGGTATCTGTTATTCTATATATAAACCATCCCGAACCCCTCAATTAGATTCCAGTCTGTAACTCACTCCCGAGTATCTGTTATTCTATATATAAACCATCCCGAACCCCTCGATTAGATTCCAGTCTGTAACTCACTCCCGGGAATCTGTTATTCTATACATAAACCACCCCGAACCCCTCGATTAGATTCCAGTGTGTAACTCACTCCCGAGTATCTGTTATTCTATATAAAGCCATCCTGAACCCCTCGATTAGATTCCAGTGTGTAACTCACTCCCGGGTATCGGTTATTCTATATATAAACCATCCCGAACCCCTCGATTAGATTCCAGTCTGTAACTCACTCCCGGGTATCTGTTATTCTCTATATAAACCACCCCGAACCCCTCGATTAGATTCCTGTCTGTAACTCACTCCCGGGTATCTATTATTCTATATATAAACCACCCCAAATCCCTCGATTAGATTCCAGTCTGTAACTCAGTACCGGGTATCTGTTATTCTGTATATAAACCACCCTGAACCCCTCGATTAGATTCCAGTCTGTAACTCACTCCCGGGTATCTGTTATTCTATATATAAACCACCCTGAACCCCTCGATTAGATTCCAGTCTGGAACTCACTCCCGGGTATCTGTTATTCTATATATAAACAACCCTGAATCCCTCGATTAGATTCCAGTCTGTAACTTACACCCGGGTATCTGTTATTCTAGAAATAAACTATTCTGAACCCCTCGATTAGATTCCAGTCTGTAACTCACTCCCGGGTATCTGTTATTCTATATATAAACAACCCTGAATCCCTCGATTAGATTCCAGTCTGTAACTTACACCCGGGTATCTGTTATTCTAGAAATAAACTATTCTGAACCCCTCGATTAGATTCCAGTCTGTAACTCACTCCCGGGTCTCTGTTATTCTATATATAAACCACCCCGAACCCCTCGATTAGATTCCAGTCTGTAACTCACTCCCGGGTATCTGTTATTCTATATATAAACCATCCCGAACCCCTCGATTAGATTCCAGTCTGTAACTCACTCCCGGGTATCTGTTATTCTATATATAAACCACCCCGAACCCCTCGATTAGATTCCAGTCTGTAACTCACTCCCGGGTATCTGTTATTCTATATATAAACCACCCCGAACCCCTCGATTAGATTCCAGTCTGTAACTCACTCCCGGGTATCTGTTATTCTATATATAAACCACCCCGAACCCCTCGATTAGATTCCAGTCTGTAACTCACTCCCGGGTATCTGTTATTCTATATATAAACCATCCCGAACCCCTCAATTAGATTCCAGTCTGTAACTCACTCCCGAGTATCTGTTATTCTATATATAAACCATCCCGAACCCCTCGATTAGATTCCAGTCTGTAACTCACTCCCGGGAATCTGTTATTCTATACATAAACCACCCCGAACCCCTCGATTAGATTCCAGTGTGTAACTCACTCCCGAGTATCTGTTATTCTATATAAAGCCATCCTGAACCCCTCGATTAGATTCCAGTGTGTAACTCACTCCCGGGTATCGGTTATTCTATATATAAACCATCCCGAACCCCTCGATTAGATTCCAGTCTGTAACTCACTCCCGGGTATCTGTTATTCTCTATATAAACCACCCCGAACCCCTCGATTAGATTCCTGTCTGTAACTCACTCCCGGGTATCTATTATTCTATATATAAACCACCCCAAATCCCTCGATTAGATTCCAGTCTGTAACTCAGTCCCGGGTATCTGTTATTCTGTATATAAACCACCCTGAACCCCTCGATTAGATTCCAGTCTGTAACTCACTCCCGGGTATCTGTTATTCTATATATAAACCACCCTGAACCCCTCGATTAGATTCCAGTCTGGAACTCACTCCCGGGTATCTGTTATTCTATATATAAACAACCCTGAATCCCTCGATTAGATTCCAGTCTGTAACTTACACCCGGGTATCTGTTATTCTAGAAATAAACTATTCTGAACCCCTCGATTAGATTCCAGTCTGTAACTCACTCCCGGGTATCTGTTATTCTATATATAAACCACACTGAACCCCTCGATTAGATTCCAGTCTGTAACTCACTCCCGGTTATCGGTTATTCTATATATAAACCATCCCGAACCCCTCAATTAGATTCCAGTCCGAAACTCACTCCCGGGTATCTGTTATTCTCTATATAAACCACCCTGAACCCCTCGATTAGATTCCAGTCTGTAACTCACTCCCGGGTATCTGTTATTCTATTTATAAACCACCCCAAATCCCTCGATTAGATTCCAGTCTGTAACTCACTCCCGGGTATCTGTTATTCTATATATAACCCACCCCGAACCCCTCAATTAGATTCCAGTCCGTAACTCACTCCCGGGTATCTGTTATTCTCTATATAAACCACCCCGAACCCCTCGATTAGATTCCTGTCTGTAACTCACTCCCGGACATCTTTTATTCTATATATAAACCAGCCTGAACCCCTCGATTAGATTCCAGTCTGTAACTCACTCCCGGGTATCTGTTATTCTGTATATAAACCACCCCGAACCCCTCGATTAGATTCCAGTCTGTAACTCACTCCCGGGTATCTGTTATTCTATATATAAACCACCCCGAACCCCTCGATTCGATTCCAGTCTGTAACTCACTCTCGGGTATCTGTTATTCCAAATATAAACCACCCCGAACCCCTCGATTAGATTCCAGTCTGTAACTCACTCCCGGATACCTGTTATTCTATATATAAACCACCCCGAACCCCTCGATTAGATTCCAGTCTGGAACTCACTCCCAGGTATCTGTTATTCTGTATATAAACCACCCTGAACCCCTCGATTAGATTCCAGTCTGTAACTCACTCCCGGGTATCTGTTATTCTATATATAAACCACCCCGAACCCTCGATCAGATTCCTGTCTGTAACTCACTCCCGGGTATCTGTTATTCTATATAGAAACCACCCCGAACCCCTCGATTAGATTCCAGTCTGTAACTCACTCCCGGGTATCTGTTATTCTATATATAAACCACCCTGAACCCCTCGATTAGATTCCAGTCTGTAACTCACTCCCGGGTATCTGTTATTCTATATATAAACCACCCTGAATCCCTCGATTAGATTCCAGTCTGTGACTCACTCCCGGGTATCTGTTATTCTATATATAAACCACCCTGAACCCCTCGATTAGATTCCAGTCTGAAACTCACTCCCGGGTATCTGTTATTCTATATATAAACCACCCTGAACCCCTCGATTAGATTCCAGTCTGTAACTCACTCCCGGGTATCTGTTACTCTGTATATAAACCACCACGAACCCCTCGATTAGATTCCAGTGTGTAACTCACTCCCGGGTATCTGTTATTCGATATATAAACCATCCCAAACCCCTCGATTAGATTCCAGTCTGTAACTCACTCCCGGGTACCTGTTATTCTATATATAAACCATCCCGAACCCCTCGATTAGATTCCAGTCTGTGACTCACTCCCGGGTATCTGTTATTCTATATATAAACCATCCCGAACCCCTCGATTAGATTCCATTCTGCAACTCACTCCCGGCTATCTGTTATTCTATATATAAACCACCCTGAACACCTCGATTAGATTCCAGTCTGTAACTCACTCCCGGGTATCTGTTATTCTATATATAAACTATCCCGAACCCCTCGATTAGATTCCAGTCTGCAACTCACTCCCGGGTATCTGTTATTCTATATATAAACCACCCTGAACCCCTCGATTAGATTCCAGTCTGTAACTCACTCCCGGGTATCTGTTATTCTATATATAAACCACCCTGAACCCCTCGATTAGATTCCAGTCTGTAACTCACTCCCGAGTATCTGTTATTCTATATATAAACCACCCCGAACTCCTCGATTAGATTCCAGTCTGTAACTCACTCCCGGGTATCTGTTATTCTATATATAAACCATCCCGAACCCCTCAATTAGATTCCAGTCTGTAACTCACTCCCGAGTATCTGTTATTCTATATATAAACCATCCCGAACCCCTCGATTAGATTCCAGTCTGTAACTCACTCCCGGGAATCTGTTATTCTATACATAAACCACCCCGAACCCCTCGATTAGATTCCAGTGTGTAACTCACTCCCGAGTATCTGTTATTCTATATAAAGCCATCCTGAACCCCTCGATTAGATTCCAGTGTGTAACTCACTCCCGGGTATCTGTTATTCTCTATATAAACCACCCCGAACCCCTCGATTAGATTCCTGTCTGTAACTCACTCCCGGGTATCTATTATTCTATATATAAACCACCCCAAATCCCTCGATTAGATTCCAGTCTGTAACTCAGTCCCGGGTATCTGTTATTCTGTATATAAACCACCCTGAACCCCTCGATTAGATTCCAGTCTGTAACTCACTCCCGGGTATCTGTTATTCTATATATAAACCACCCTGAACCCCTCGATTAGATTCCAGTCTGGAACTCACTCCCGGGTATCTGTTATTCTATATATAAACAACCCTGAATCCCTCGATTAGATTCCAGTCTGTAACTTACACCCGGGTATCTGTTATTCTAGAAATAAACTATTCTGAACCCCTCGATTAGATTCCAGTCTGTAACTCACTCCCGGGTATCTGTTATTCTATATATAAACCATCCCGAACCCCTCGATTAGATTCCAGTCTGTAACTCACTCCCGGGTATCTGTTATTCTATATATAAACCACCCCGAACCCCTCGATTAGATTCCAGTCTGTAACTCACTCCCGGGTATCTGTTATTCTATATATAAACCACCCTGAACCCCTCGATTAGATTCCAGTCTGTAACTCACTCCCGGGTATCTGTTATTCTATATATAAACCACCCCGAACCCCTCGATTAGATTCCAGTCTGTAACTCACTCCCGGGTATCTGTTATTCTATATATAAACCATCCCGAACCCCTCAATTAGATTCCAGTCTGTAACTCACTCCCGAGTATCTGTTATTCTATATATAAACCATCCCGAACCCCTCGATTAGATTCCAGTCTGTAACTCACTCCCGGGAATCTGTTATTCTATACATAAACCACCCCGAACCCCTCGATTAGATTCCAGTGTGTAACTCACTCCCGAGTATCTGTTATTCTATATAAAGCCATCCTGAACCCCTCGATTAGATTCCAGTGTGTAACTCACTCCCGGGTATCGGTTATTCTATATATAAACCATCCCGAACCCCTCGATTAGATTCCAGTCTGTAACTCACTCCCGGGTATCTGTTATTCTCTGTATAAACCACCCCGAACCCCTCGATTAGATTCCTGTCTGTAACTCACTCCCGGGTATCTATTATTCTATATATAAACCACCCCAAATCCCTCGATTAGATTCCAGTCTGTAACTCAGTCCCGGGTATCTGTTATTCTGTATATAAACCACCCTGAACCCCTCGATTAGATTCCAGTCTGTAACTCACTCCCGGGTATCTGTTATTCTATATATAAACCACCCTGAACCCCTCGATTAGATTCCAGTCTGGAACTCACTCCCGGGTATCTGTTATTCTATATATAAACAACCCTGAATCCCTCGATTAGATTCCAGTCTGTAACTTACACCCGGGTATCTGTTATTCTAGAAATACACTATTCTGAACCCCTCGATTAGATTCCAGTCTGTAACTCACTCCCGGGTATCTGTTATTCTATATATAAACCATCCCGAACCCCTCGATTAGATTCCAGTCTGTAACTCACTCCCGGGTATCTGTTATTCTATATATAAACCACCCCGAACCCCTCGATTAGATTCCAGTCTGTAACTCACTCCCGGGTATCTGTTATTCTATATATAAACCACCCCGAACCCCTCGATTACATTCCAGTGTGTAACTCACTCCCGGGTATCTGTTATTCTATATATAAACCACCCCGAACCCCTCGATTAGATTCCAGTCTGTAACTCACTCCCGGGGTTCTGTTATTCTATATATAAACCACTCTGAACCCCTCGATTAGATTCCAGTCTGTAACTCACTCCCGGGTATCTGTTATTCTATTTATAAACCACCCCGAACCCCTCGATTAGATTCCAGTGTGTAACTCACACCCGGGTATCTGTTATTCTATTGATAAACCAACCTGAACACCCTCGATTAGATTCCAGTCTGTAACTCACTCCCGGGCATCTGTTATTCTATACATAAACCACTCTGAACCCCTCGATTAGATTCCAGTCTGTAACTCACTCCCGGGTATCTGTTATTCTATACATAAACCACCCTGAACCCCTCGATTAGATTCCAGTCTGTAACTCACTCCCGGGTATCTGTTATTCTATATATAAACCACCCCAAATCCCTCGATTAGATACCAGTCTGTAACTCACTCCCGGGTATCTGTAATTCTATATATAAACCACCCTGAACCCCTCGATTAGATTCCAGTCTGTAACTCACTCCCGGGTATCTGTTATTCTATATATAAACCACCCCAAATCCCTCGATTAGATTCCAGTCTGTAACTCACTCCCGGGTATCTGTTATTCTATATATAGACCATCCTGAACCCCTCGATTAGATTCCAGTCTGTAACTCTCTCCCGGGTATCTGTTATTCTATATATAAACCACCCTGAACCCCTCGATTCGATTCCAGTCTGTAACTCACTCCCGGGTATCTGTTATTCTATATATAAACTATCTTGAACCCCTCGATTAGATTCCAGTCTGTAACTCATTCCCGGGTATCTGTTATTCTATATATAAACCACCCTGAACCCCTCGATTAGATTCCAGTCTGTAACTCACTCCCGGGTATCTGTTATTCTGTATATAAACCACCCCGAACCCTCGATTAGATTCCAGTCTGTAACTCACTCCCGGGTATCTGTTATTCTGTATATAAACCACTCTGAACCCCTCGATTAGATTCCAGTCTGTAACTCACTCCCGGGTATCTGTTATTCTATTTATAAACCACCCCGAACCCCTCGATTAGATTCCAGTGTGTAACTCACACCCGGGTATCTGTTATTCTATTGATAAACCAACCTGAACACCCTCGATTAGATTCCAGTCTGTAACTCACTCCCGGGTATCTGTTATTCTATACATAAACCACTCTGAACCCCTCGATTAGATTCCAGTCTGTAACTCACTCCCGGGTATCTGTTATTCTATATATAAACCACCCCAAATCCCACTCGATTAGATTCCAGTCTGTAACTCACTCCCGGGTATCTGTAATTCTATATATAAACCACCCTGAACCCCTCGATTAGATTCCAGTCTGTAACTCACTCCCGGGTATCTGTTATTCTATATATAAACCACCCCAAATCCCACTCGATTAGATTCCAGTCTGTAACTCACTCCCGGGTATCTGTAATTCTATATATAAACCACCCTGAACCCCTCGATTAGATTCCAGTCTGTAACTCACTCCCGGGTATCTGTTATTCTATATATAAACCACCCCAAATCCCTCGATTAGATTCCAGTCTGTAACTCACTCCCGGGTATCTGTTATTCTATATATAGACCATCCTGAACCCCTCGATTTGATTCCAGTCTGTAACTCACTCCCGGGAATCTGTTATTCTATATATAAACCACCCCGAACCCCTCGATCAGATTCCAGTCTGTAACTCACTCCCGGGTATCTGTTATTCTATATATAAACCACCCTGAACCCCTCGATTAGATTCCAGTCTGTAACTCACTCCCGGGTATCTGTTATTCTATATATAATCCACCCCGAACCTCTCGATTAGATTCCAGTCTGTAACTCACTCCCGGGTATCTGTTATTCTATATATAAACCACCCCGAACCCCTCGATTAGATTCCAGTCTGTAACTCACTCCCGGGTATCTGTTATTCTATATATAAACCACCCCGAACCCCTCGATTAGATTCCAGTCTGTAACTCACTCCCGGGTATCTGTTATTCTATTTATAAACCACCCCGAACCCCTCGATTAGATTCCAGTCTGTAACTCACCCCCGGGAATCTGTTATTCTGTATATAAACCACCCCGAACCCCTCGATTAGATTCCAGCCTGTTACTCACTCCCGGGTATCTGTTATTCTATCTATAAACCACCCCGAAACCCTCGATTAGATTCCAGTCTGTAACTCACTCCCGGGTATCTGTTATTCTGTATATAAACCACCCCGAACCCCTCGATCAGATTCCAGTCTGTAACTCACTCTCGGGTATCTGTTATTCTATATCTAAACCACCCTGAACCCCCCGATTAGATTCCAGTCTGTAACTCACTCCCGGGTATCTGTTATTCTATATATAGACCACCCTGAACACCCTCGATTAGATTCCAGTCTGTAACTCACTCCCGGGTATCTGTTATTCTATACATAAACCACTCTGAACCCCTCGATTAGATTCCAGTCTGTAACTCACTCCCGGGTATCTGTTATTCTATATATAAACCATCCCGAACCCCTCGATTAGATTCCAGTCTGTAACTCACTCCCGGGTATCTGTTATTCTATATATAAACCATCCCGAACCCCTCGATTAGATCCCAGTCTGTAACTCACTCCCGGGTATCTGTTATTCTATATATAAACCATCCTGAACCCCTCGATTAGATTCCAGTCTGTAACTCACTCCCGGGTATCTGTTATTCTATATATAAACCATCCCGAACCCCGCGATTATTTCCAGTCTGTAACTCACTCCCGGGTATCTGTTATTCTATATATAAACCACCCCGAACCCCTCGATTAGATTCCAGTCTGTAACTCACTCCCGGGTATCTGTTATTCTATATATAAACCACCCCGAACCCGTCGATTAGATTCCAGTCTGTAACTCACTCCCGGCTATCTGTTATTCTATATATAAACCACCCCGAACCCCTCGATTAGATTCCAGTCTGTAACTCACTCCCGGGTATCTGTTATTCTATATATAAACCACCCCGAACCCCTCGATTAGATTCCAGTCTGTAACTCACTCCCGGGTATCTGTTATTCTATATATAAACCATCCCGAACCCCTCGATTAGATTCCAGTGTGTAACTCACTCCCGGGTATCTGTTATTCTATATATAAACCACCCCGAACCCCTCGATTAGATTCCGGTCTGTAACTCACTCCCGTGTATCTGTTATTCTATATATAAACCACCCCGAACCCCTCGATTAGATTCCGGTCTGTAACTCACTCCCGGGTATCTGTTATTCTATATATAAACCATCCCGAACCCCTCGATTAGATTCCAGTCTGTAACTCACTCCCGGGTATCTGTTATTCTATATATAAACCACCCCGAACCCCTCGATTAGATTCCAGTCTGTAACTCACTCCCGGGTATCTGTTACTCTATATATAAACCACCCCGAACCCCTTGATTAGATTCCAGTCTGTAACTCACTCCCGGGTATCTGTTACTCTATATATAAACCACCCCGAACCCCTCTATTAGATTCCAGTCTGTAATTCACTCCCGGGTATCTGTTATTCTATATATAAACCACCCCGAACTCCTCGATTAGATTCCAGTCTGTAACTCACTCCCGAGTATCTGTTATTCTATATATAAACCACCCCGAACCCCTCGATTAGATTCCAGTCTGTAACTCACTCCCGGGTATCTGTTATTCTATATATAAACCACCCCGAACCCCTCGATTAGATTCCAGTCTGTAACTCACTCCCGGGTATCTGTTATTCTATATATAAAACTATCCCGAACCCCGCGATTAGATTCCAGTCTGTAACTCACTCCCGGGTATCTGTTATTCTATATCTCAACATCCCCGAACCTCGATTAGATTCCAGTCTGTAACTCACTCCCGGGTATCTGTTATTCTATATATAAACCACCCCGAACCCCTCGATTAGATTCCAGTCTGTAACTCACTCCCGGGTATCTGTTATTCTATATATAAACCACCCCGAACCCCTCGATTAGATTCCAGTCTGTAACTCACTCCCGGGTATCTGTTATTCTATATATAAACCACCCTGAACCCCTCGATTAGATTCCAGTCTGTAACTCACTCCCGAGTACCTGTTATTCTGTATATAACCCACCCCAAACCCCTCGATTAGATTCCAGTCTGTAACTCACTCCCGGGAATCTGTTATTCTATACATAAACCACCCCGAACCCCTCGATTATATTCCAGTCTGTAACTCACTCCCGGGTATCTGTTATTCTATATAAAGCCATCCTGAACCCCTCAATTCGATTCCAGTCTGTAACTCACTCCCGGTTATCGGTTATTCTATATATAAACCATCCCGAACCCCTCGATTAGATTCCAGTCCGTAACTCACTCCCGGGTATCTGTTATTTTCTATATAAACCACCCCGAACCCCTCGATTAGATTCCTGTCTGTAACTCAGTCCCGGGTATCTGTTATTCTATATATAAACCACCCCAAATCCCTCGATTAGATTCCAGTCTGTAACTCACTCCCGGGTATCTGTTATTCTATATATAAACCACACTGAACCCCTCGATTAGATTCCAGTCTGTAACTCACACCCGGGTATCTGTTATTCTATTTATAAACCAACCTGAACACCCTCGATTAGATTCCAGTCTGTAACTCACTCCCGGGTATCTGTTATTCTATATATAAACCACCCCAAACCCCTCGATTAGATTCCAGTCTGTAACTCACTCCCGGGAATCTGTTATTCTATACATAAACCACCCCGAACCCCTCGATTATATTCCAGTCTGAAACTCACTCCCGATTATCTGTTATTCTATATATAAACTATCCTGAACCCCTCGATTAGATTCCAGTCTGTAACTCACTCCCGGGTATCTGTTATTCTATATATAAACCACCCTGAACCCCTCGATTAGATTCCAGTCTGTAACTCACTCCCGGGTATCTGTTATTCTATATATAAACCACCCTGAACCCCTCGATTAGATTCCAGTCTGTAACTCACTCCCGGGTATCTGTTATTCTATGTATAACCCACCCCGAACCCCTCGATTAGATTCCAGTCTGTAACTCACTCCCGGGTATCTGTTATTCTATACATAAACCACACTGAACCCCTCGATTAGATTCCAGTCTGTAACTCACTCCCGGGTATCTGTTATTCTATATATAAACCATCCCGAACCCCTCGATTAGATTCCAGTCTGTAACTCACTCCCGGGTATCTGTTATTCTATATATAAACCACCCCGAACCCCTCGATTAGATTCCAGTCTGTAACTCACTCCCGGGTATCTGTTATTCTATATATAAAACTATCCCGAACCCCGCGATTAGATTCCAGTCTGTAACTCACTCCCGGGTATCTGTTATTCTATATCTCAACATCCCCGAACCTCGATTAGATTCCAGTCTGTAACTCACTCCCGGGTATCTGTTATTCTATATATAAACCACCCCGAACCCCTCGATTAGATTCCAGTCTGTAACTCACTCCCGGGTATCTGTTATTCTATATATAAACCACCCCGAACCCCTCGATTAGATTCCAGTCTGTAACTCACTCCCGGGTATCTGTTATTCTATATATAAACCACCCTGAACCCCTCGATTAGATTCCAGTCTGTAACTCACTCCCGGGTATCTGTTATTCTATATATAAACCACCCCGAACCACTCGATTAGATTCCAGTCTGTAACTCACTCCCGGGTATCTGTTATTCTAGATATAACCCACCCCGAACCCCTCGATTAGATTCCAGTCTGTAACTCTCTCCCGGGTATCTGTTATTCTATATATAAACCACCCCGAACCCCTCGATCAGATTCCAGTCTGTAACTCACTCCCGGGTCTCTGTTATTCTATATATAAACCACCCCGAACCCCTCGATTAGATTCCAGTCTGTAACTCCCTCCCGGGTATCTGTTATTCTATATATAAACCACCCTGAACCCCTCGATTAGATTCCAGTCTGTAACTCACTCCCGGGTATCTGTTATTCTATATATAAACCACCCCGAACCCCTCGATTAGATTCCAGTCTGTAACTCACTCCCGGGTATCTGTTATTCTATATATAAACCACCCTGAACCCCTCGATTAGATTCCAGTCTGTAACTCACTCCCGGGTATCTGTTATTCTATATATAAACCACCCCGAACCCCTCGATTAGATTCCAGTCTGTAACTCACTCCCGAGTACCTGTTATTCTATATATAAACCACCCCAAACCCCTCGATTAGATTCCAGTCTGTAACTCACTCCCGGGAATCTGTTATTCTATACATAAACCACCCCGAACCCCTCGATTATATTCCAGTCTGTAACTCACTCCCGGGTATCTGTTATTCTATATAAAGCCATCCTGAACCCCTCAATTCGATTCCAGTCTGTAACTCACTCCCGGTTATCGGTTATTCTATATATAAACCATCCCGAACCCCTCGATTAGATTCCAGTCCGTAACTCACTCCCGGGTATCTGTTATTTTCTATATAAACCACCCCGAACCCCTCGATTAGATTCCTGTCTGTAACTCACTCCCGGGTATCTGTTATTCTATATATAAACCACCCCAAATCCCTCGATTAGATTCCAGTCTGTAACTCACTCCCGGGTATCTGTTATTCTATATATAAACCACACTGAACCCCTCGATTAGATTCCAGTCTGTAACTCACACCCGGGTATCTGTTATTCTATTTATAAACCAACCTGAACACCCTCGATTAGATTCCAGTCTGTAACTCACTCCCGGGTATCTGTTATTCTATATATAAACCACCCCGAACCCCTCGATTAGATTCCAGTCTGTAACTCACTCCCGGGTATCTGTTATTCTATATATAAACCACCCCGAACCCCTCGATTAGATTCCAGTCTGTAACTCACTCCCGGGTATCTGTTATTCTATATATAAACCACCCCGAACCCCTCGATTAGATTCCAGTCTGTAACTCACTCTCGGGTATCTGTTATTCTATATATAAACCACCCCGAACCCCTCGATTAGATTCCAGTCTGTAACTCACTCCCGGGTATCTGTTATTCTATATATAAACCACCCCGAACCCCTCGATTAGATTCCAGTCCGTAACTCACTCCCGGGTATCTGTTATTCTCTATATAAACCACCCCGAACCCCTCGATTAGATTCCTGTCTGTAACTCACTCCCGGGTATCTGTTATTCTATATATAAACCACCCCAAATCCCTCGATTAGATTCCAGTCTGTAACTCACTCCCGGGTATCTGTTATTCTATATATAAACCACACTGAACCCCTCGATTAGATTCCAGTCTGTCACACACACCCGGGTATCTGTTATTCTATTTATAAACCAACCTGAACACCCTCGATTAGATTCCAGTCTGTAACTCACTCCCGGGTACCTGTTATTCTATATATAAACCACCCCGAACCCCTCGATTAGATTCCAGTCTGTAACTCACTCCCGGGTATCTGTTATTCTATATATAAACTATCCCGAACCCCTCGATTAGATTCCAGTCTGTAACTCACTCCCGGGTATCTGTTATTCTATATATAAACCACCCCAAACCCCTCGATTAGATTCCAGTCTGTAACTCACTCCCGGGAATCTGTTATTCTATACATAAACCACCCCGAACCCCTCGATTATATTCCAGTCTGAAACTCACTCCCGATTATCTGTTATTCTATATATTACCTATCCTGAACCCCTCGATTAGATTACAGTCTGTAACTCACTCCCGGGTATCTGTTATTCTATATATAAACCACCCTGAACCCCTCGATTAGATTCCAGTCTGTAACTCAGTCCCGGGTATCTGTTATTCTGTATATAAACCACCCCGAACCCCTCGATTAGATTCCAGTCTGTAACTCACTCCCGGGTATCTGTTATTCTATATATAAACCACACCGAACCCCTCGATTAGATTCCAGTCTGAAACTCACTCCCGGGTATCTGTTATTCTATATATAAACCACCCCGAACCCCTCGATTAGATTCCAGTCTGTAACTCACTCCCGGGTATCTGTTATTCTATATATAAACTATCCTGAACCCCTCGATTAGATTCCAGTCTGTAACTCACTCCCGGGTATCTGTTATTCTATATATAAACCACCCTGAACCCCTCGATTAGATTCCAGTCTGTAACTCACTCCCGGGTATCTGTTATTCTATGTATAACCCACCCCGAACCCCTCGATTAGATTCCAGTCTGTAACTCACTCCCGGGTATCTGCTCCCCGAACCCCTCGATTAGATTCCAGTCTGTAACTCACTCCCGGGTATCTGTTATTCTATATATAAACCACCCTGAACCCCTCGATTAGATTCCAGTCTGTAACTCACTCCCGGGTATCTGTTATTCTATATATAAACCACCCCGAACCCCTCGATTAGATTCCAGTCTGTAACTCACTCCCGGGTATCTGTTATTCTATATATAAACCACCCTGAACCCCTCGATTAGATTCCAGTCTGTAACTCACTCCCGGGTATCTGTTATTCTATATATAACCCACCCCGAACCCCTCGATTAGATTCCAGTCTGTAACTCACTCCCGGGTATCTGTTATTCTATATATAAACCATCCCGAACCCCTCAATTAGATTCCAGTCGGTAACTCACTCCCGAGTACCTGTTATTCTATATATAAACCACCCCAAACCCCTCGATTAGATTCCAGTCTGTAACTCACTCCCGGGAATCTGTTATTCTATACATAAACCACCCCGAACCCCTCGATTATATTCCAGTCTGTAACTCACTCCCGGGTATCTGTTATTCTATAGAAAGCCATCCTGAACCCCTCGATTAGATTCCAGTCTGTAACTCACTCCCGATTATCGGTTATTCTATATATAAACCATCCCGAACCCCTCGATTAGATTCCAGTCCGTAACTCACTCCCGGGTATCTGTTATTCTATACATAAACCACCCCGAACCCCTCGATTATATTCCAGTCTGAAACTCACTCCCGGGTATCTGTTATTCTATATATAAACCACCCCGAACCCCTCGATTAGATTCCTGTCTGTAACTCACTCCCGGGTATCTGTTATTCTATATATAAACCACCCCAAATCCCTCGATTAGATTCCAGTCTGCAACTCACTCCCGGGTATCTGTTATTCTATATATAAACCACACTGAACCCCTCGATTAGATTCCAGTCTGTAACTCTCTCCCGGGTATCTGTTATTCTATATATAAACTATCCTGAACCCCTCGATTAGATTACAGTCTGTAACTCACTCCCGGGTATCTGTTATTCTATATATAAACCAACCTGAACACCCTCGATTAGATTCCAGTCTGTAACTCACTCCCGGGTACCTGTTATTCTGTATATAAACCACCCCGAACCCCTCGATTAGATTCCAGTCTGTAACTCACTCCCGGGTATCTGTTATTCTGTATATAAACCACCCCGAACCCCTCGATTAGATTCCAGTCTGTAACTCACTCCCGGGTATCTGTTATTCTATATATAAACCACCCCAAACCCCTCGATTAGATTCCAGTCTGTAACTCACTCCCGGGAATCTGTTATTCTATACATAAACCACCCCGAACCCCTCGATTATATTCCAGTCTGAAACTCACTCCCGATTATCTGTTATTCTATATATAAACTATCCTGAACCCCTCGATTAGATTACAGTCTGTAACTCACTCCCGGGTATCTGTTATTCTATATATAAACCACCCTGAACCCCTCGATTAGATTCCAGTCTGTAACTCAGTCCCGGGTATCTGTTATTCTGTATATAAACCACCCCGAACCCCTCGATTAGATTCCAGTCTGTAACTCACTCCCGGGTATCTGTTATTCTATATATAAACCACACCGAACCCCTCGATTAGATTCCAGTCTGATACTCACTCCCGGGTATCTGTTATTCTATATATAAACCACCCCGAACCCCTCGATTAGATTCCAGTCTGTAACTCACTCCCGGGTATCTGTTATTCTATATATAAACTATCCTGAACCCCTCGATTAGATTCCAGTCTGTAACTCACTCCCGGGTATCTGTTATTCTATATATAAACCACCCTGAACCCCTCGATTAGATTCCAGTCTGTAACTCACTCCCGGGTATCTGTTATTCTATGTATAACCCACCCCGAACCCCTCGATTAGATTCCAGTCTGTAACTCACTCCCGGGTATCTGTTATTCTATATATAAACCACCCTGAACCCCTCGATTAGATTCCAGTCTGTAACTCACTCCCGGGTATCTGTTATTCTATATATAAACCACCCCGAACCCCTCGATTAGATTCCAGTCTGTAACTCACTCCCGGGTATCTGTTATTCTATATATAAACCATCCCGAACCCCTCAATTAGATTCCAGTCGGTAACTCACTCCCGAGTACCTGTTATTCTATATATAAACCACCCCAAACCCCTCGATTAGATTAAGGTCTGTAACTCACTCCCGGGAATCTGTTATTCTATACATAAACCACCCCGAACCCCTCGATTATATTCCAGTCTGTAACTCACTCCCGGGTATCTGTTATTCTATATAAAGCCATCCTGAACCCCTCGATTAGATTCCAGTCTGTAACTCACTCCCGATTATCGGTTATTCTATATATAAACCATCCCGAACCCCTCGATTAGATTCCAGTCCGTAACTCACTCCCGGGTATCTGTTATTCTCTATATAAACCACCCCGAACCCCTCGATTAGATTCCTGTCTGTAACTCACTCCCTGGTATCTGTTATTCTATATATAAACCACCCCAAATCCCTCGATTAGATTCCAGTCTGCAACTCACTCCCGGTTATCTGTTATTCTATATATAAACCACACTGAACCCCTCGATTAGATTCCAGTCTGTAACTCTCTCCCGGGTATCTGTTATTCTATATATAAACCACCCCAAATCCCTCGATTAGATTCCAGTCTGCAACTCACTCTCGGGTATCTGTTATTCTATATATAAACCACCCCGAACCCCTCGATTAGATTCCAGTCTGTAACTCACTCCCGGGTATCTGTTATTCTATATATAAACCACCCCGAACCCCTCGATTAGATTCCTGTCTGTAACTCACTCCCGGGTATCTGTTATTCTATATATAAACCACCCCAAATCCCTCGATTAGATTCCAGTCTGCAACTCACTCTCGGGTATCTGTTATTCTATATATAAACCACCCCGAACCCCTCGATTAGATTCCAGTCTGTAACTCACTCCCGGGTATCTGTTATTCTATATATAAACCACCCCGAACCCCTCGATTAGATTCCAGTCTGCAACTCACACCCGGGTATCTGTTATTCTATATATAAACCACCCTGAACCCCTCGATTAGATTCCAGTCTGTAACTCACTCCCGGGTATCTGTTATTCTATATATAAACCACCCCGAACCCCTCGATTAGATTCCAGTGTGTAACTCACTCCCGGGAATCTGTTATTCTATATATAAACCAGCCTGAACCCCTCGATTAGATTCCAGTGTGTAACTCACTCCCGGGTATCTGTTATTCTATATATAAACCACCCCAAACCCCTCGATTAGATTCCAGTCTGTAACTCACTCCCGGGAATCTGTTATTCTATACATAAACCACCCCGAACCCCTCGATTATATTCCAGTCTGTAACTCACTCCCGGGTATCTGTTATTCTATATAAAGCCATCCTGAACCCCTCGATTAGATTCCAGTCTGTAACTCACTCCCGGTTATCGGTTATTCTATATATAAACCACCCCGAACCCCTCGATTAGATTCCAGTCCGTAACTCACTCCCGGGTATCTGTTATTCTCTATATAAACCACCCCGAACCCCTCGATTAGATTCCTGTCTGTAACTCACTCCCGGGTATCTGTTATTCTATATATAAACCACCCCGAACCCCTCGATTAGATTCCAGTCTGTAACTCACTCCCGGTTATCGGTTATTCTGTATATAAACCACCCCAAATCCCTCGATTAGATTCCAGTCTGAAACTCACTCCCGGGTATCTGTTATTCTATATATAAACCACCCTGAACCCCTCGATTAGATTCCAGTCTGTAACTCACTCCCGGGTATCTGTTATTCTATATATAAACCATCCCGAACCCTCGATCAGATTCCTGTCTGTAACTCACTCCCGGGTATCTGTTATTCTATATATAAACCACCCTGAACCCCTCGATTAGATTCCAGTCTGAAACTCACTCCCGGGTATCTGTTATTCTATATATAAACCACCCCGAACCCCTCGATTAGATTCCAGTCTGAAACTCACTCCCGGGTATCTGTTATTCTATATATAAACCACCCTGAACCCCTCGATTAGATTCCAGTCTGTAACTCACTCCCGGGTATCTGTTACTCTGTATATAAACCACCACGAACCCCTCGATTAGATTCCAGTGTGTAACTCACTCCCGGGTATCTGTTATTCTATATATAAAGCATCCCAAACCCCTCGATTAGATTCCAGTCTGTAACTCACTCCCGGGTACCTGTTATTCTATATATAAACCATCCCGAACCCCTCGATTAGATTCCAGTCTGCAACTCACTCCCGGCTATCTGTTATTCTATATATAAACCACCCTGAACATCTCGATTAGATTCCAGTCTGTAACTCACTCCCGGGTATCTGTTATTCAATATATAAACCACCCCGAACTCCTCGATTAGATTCCAGTCTGTAACTCACTCCCGGGTATCTGTTATTCTATATATAAACCATCCCGAACCCCTCAATTGGATTCCAGTCTGTAACTCACTCCCGAGTATCTTTTATTCTATATATAAACCATCCCGAACCCCTCGATTAGATTCCAGTCTGTAACTGACTCCCGGGAATCTGTTATTCTATAAATAAACCACCCCGAACCCCTCGATTAGATTCCAGTGTGTAACTCACACCCGAGTATCTGTTATTCTATGTAAAGCCATCCTGAACCCCTCGATTAGATTCCAGTCTGTAACTCACTCCCGGGTATCTGTTATTCTATATATAAACCACCCCAAATCCCTCGATTAAATTCCAGTCTGTAACTCACTCCCGGGTATCTGTTATTCTATATATAAACCACCCTGAACCCCTCGATTAGATTCCAGTCTGTAACTCACTCCCGGGTATCTGTTATGCTATATATAAACAACCCTGAATCCCTCGATTAGATTCCAGTCTGTAACTTACTCCCGGGTATCTGTTATTCTAGAAATAAACTATTCCGAACCCCTCGATTATATTTCAGTCTGTAACTCACTCCCGGGTATCTGTTATTCTATATAAAGCCATCCTGAACCCCTTGATTAGATTCCAGTCTGTAACTCACTCCCGGTTTTCGGTTATTCTATATATAAACCATCCCGAACCCCTCGATTAGATTCCAGTCCGTAACTCACTCCCGGGTATCTGTTATTCTCTATATA
The DNA here is from genome assembly GCF_047496885.1 of Scyliorhinus torazame. Lineage (NCBI taxonomy): Eukaryota > Metazoa > Chordata > Chondrichthyes > Carcharhiniformes > Scyliorhinidae > Scyliorhinus > Scyliorhinus torazame. The sequence goes on from NC_092729.1 coordinate 80,796,412, forward strand.
AACCACCCCGAACCCCTCGATTAGATTCCTGTCTGTAACTCACTCCCGGGTATCTGTTATTCTATATATAAACCACCCCGAACCCCTCGATTAGATTCCAGTCTGTAACTCACTCCCGGGTATCTGTTATTCTATATATAAACCACACTGAACCCCTCGATTAGATTCCAGTCTGTCACTCACACCCGGGTATCTGTTATTCTATTTATAAACTAACCTGAACACCCTCGATTAGATTCCAGTCTGTAACTCACTCCCGGGTATCTGTTATTCGATATATAAACCACCCCAAACCCCTCGATTAGATTCCAGTCTGTAACTCACTCCCGGGAATCTGTTATTCTATACATAAACCACCCCGAACCCCTCGATTATATTCCAGTCTGAAACTCACTCCAGATTATCTGTTATTCTATATATAAACTATCCTGAACCCCTCGATTAGATTACAGTCTGTAACTCACTCCCGGGTATCTGTTATTCTATATATAAACCACACTGAACCCCTCGATTAGATTCCAGTCTGTCACTCACACCCGGGTATCTGTTATTCTATTTATAAACTAACCTGAACACCCTCGATTAGATTCCAGTCTGTAACTCACTCCCGGGTATCTGTTATTCGATATATAAACCACCCCAAACCCCTCGATTAGATTCCAGTCTGTAACTCACTCCCGGGAATCTGTTATTCTATACATAAACCACCCCGAACCCCTCGATTATATTCCAGTCTGAAACTCACTCCAGATTATCTGTTATTCTATATATAAACTATCCTGAACCCCTCGATTAGATTACAGTCTGTAACTCACTCCCGGGTATCTGTTATTCTATATATAAACCACCCTGAACCCTTCGATTAGATTCCAGTCTGTAACTCAGTCCCGGGTATCTGTTATTCTGTATATAAACCACCCCGAACCCCTCGATTAGATTCCAGTCTGTAACTCACTCCCGGGTATCTGTTATTCTATATATAAACCACACCGAACCCCTCGATTAGATTCCAGTCTGAAACTCACTCCCGGGTATCTGTTATTCAATATATAAACCACCCCGAACTCCTCGATTAGATTCCAGTCTGTAACTCACTCCCGGGTATCTGTTATTCTGTATATAAACCATCCCGAACCCTTCAATTAGATTCCAGTCTGTAACTCACTCCCGAGTATCTGTTATTCTATATATAAACCATCCCGAACCCCTCGATTAGATTCCAGTCTGTAACTGACTCCCGGGAATCTGTTATTCTATAAATAAACCACCCCGAACCCCTCGATTAGATTCCAGTGTGTAACTCACACCCGAGTATCTGTTATTCTATGTAAAGCCATCCTGAACCCCTCGATTAGATTCCAGTCTGTAACTCACTCCCGGGTATCGGTTATTCTATATATAAACCATCCCGAGCCCCTCGATTAGATTCCAGTCTGTAACTCACTCCCGGGTATCTGTTATTCTATACATAAACCACCCTGAACCCCTCGATTAGATTCCAGTCTGTAACTCACTCCCGGGTATCTGTTATTCTATATATAAACCACCCCGAACCCCTCGATTAGATTCCAGTCTGTAACTCACTCCCGGGTATCTGTTATTCTCTATATAAACCATCCTGAACCCCTCGATTAGATTCCAGTCTGTAACTCACTCCCGGGTATCTGTTATTCTATATATAAACCACCCCAAATCCCTCGATTAGATTCCAGCCTGTAACTGACTCCCGGGAATCTGTTATTCTATATATAAACCACCCCGAACCCCTCGATTAGATTCCAGTCTGTAACTCACTCCCGGGTATCTGTTATTCTATATATAAACCACCCCGAACCCCTCGATTAGATTCCAGTCTGTAACTCACTCCCGGGTATCTGTTATTCTATATATAAACCATCCCGAACCCCTCGATTAGATTCCAGTCTGTAACTCACTCCCGGGTATCTGTTATTTTATATATAAACCACCCTGAACCCCTCGATTAGATTCTAGTCTGTAACACTCTCCCGGGTATCTGTTATTCTATATATAAACCACCCTGAACACCCTCGATTAGATTCCAGTCTGTAACACTCTCCCGGGTATCTGTTATTCTATATATAAACCACCCTGAACCCCTCGATTAGATTCCAGTGTGTAACTCACTCCCGGGTATCTGTTATTCTATAAATAAACCACCCCGAACCCCTCGATTAGATTCCAGTGTGTAACTCACACCCGAGTATCTGTTATTCTATGTAAAGCCATCCTGAACCCCTCGATTAGATTCCAGTCTGTAACTCACTCCCGGGTATCTGTTATTCTATAGACAAACCATCCCGAACCCCTCGATTAGATTCCAGTCTGTAACTCACTCCCGGGTATCGGTTATTCTATATATAAACCATCCCGAGCCCCTCGATTAGATTCCAGTCTGTAACTCACTCCCGGGTATCTGTTATTCTCTATATAAACCACCCCGAACCCCTCGATTAGATTCCTGTATGTAACTCACTCCCGGGTATCTGTTATTCTATATATCAACAACCCCAAATCCCTCGATTAGATTCCAGTCTGTAACTCAGACCCGGGTATCTGTTATTCTATATATAAACCACCCTGAACCCCTCGATTAGATTCCAGTCTGTAACTCACTCCCGGGTATCTGTTATGCTATATATAAACAACCCTGAATCCCTCGATTAGATTCCAGTCTGTAACTTACTCCCGGGTATCTGTTATTCTAGAAATAAACTATTCCGAACCCCTCGATTATATTTCAGTCTGTAACTCACTCCCGGGTATCTGTTATTCTATATAAAGCCATCCTGAACCCCTTGATTAGATTCCAGTCTGTAACTCACTCCCGGTTTTCGGTTATTCTATATATAAACCATCCCGAACCCCTCGATTAGATTCCAGTCCGTAACTCACTCCCGGGTATCTGTTATTCCCTATATAAACCACCCCGAACCCCTCGATTAGATTCCTGTCTGTAACTCACTCCCGGGTATCTGTTATTCTATATATAAACCACCCCAAATCCCTCGATTAGATTCCAGTCTGTAACTCACTCCCGGGTATCTGTTATTCTGTATATAAACCACCCCGAACCCCTCGATTAGATTCCAGTCTGTAACTCACTCCCGGGTATCTGTTATTCTATATATAACCCACCCTGAACCCCTCGATTAGATTCCAGTCTGTAACTCACACCCGGGTATCTGTTATTCTATTTATAAACCAACCTGAACACCCTCGATTTGATTCCAGTCTGTAACTCACTCCCGGGTATCTGTTATTCTATACATAAACCACCCTGAACCCCTCGATTAGATTCCAGTCTGTAACTCACTCCCGGGTATCTGTTATTCTATATATAAACCACCCCAAACCCCTCGATTAGATTCCAGTCTGTAACTCACTCCCGGGTATCTGTTATTCTATATATAAACCACCCTGAACCCCTCGATTAGATTCCTGTCTGTAACTCACTCCCGGGTATCTGTTATTCTATATATAAACCACCCCAAACCCCTCGATTAGATTCCAGTCTGTAACTCACTCCCGGGAATCTGTTATTCTATATATAAACCACCCCGAACCCCTCGATTAGATTCCAGTCTGTAACTCACTCCCGGGTATCTGTTATTCTATACATAAACCACCCCGAACCCCTCGATTATATTCCAGTCTGAAACTCACTCCCGATTATCTGTTATTCTATATATAAACTATCCTGAACCCCTCGATTAGATTACAGTCTGTAACTCACTCCCGGGTATCTGTTATTCTATATATAAACCACCCTGAACCCCTCGATTAGATTCCAGTCTGTAACTCAGTCCAGGGTATCTGTTATTCTGTATATAAACCACCCCGAACCCCTCGATTAGATTCCAGTCTGTAACTCACTCCCGGGTATCTGTTATTCTATATATAAACCACCCCGAACCCCTCGATTACATTCCAGTCTGAAACTCACTCCCGGGTATCTGTTATTCTATATATAAACCACACCGAACCCCTCGATTACATTCCAGTCTGAAACTCACTCCCGGGTATCTGTTATTCTATATATAAACCATCCTGAACCCCTCGATTAGATTCCAGTCTGTAACTCACTCCCGGGTATCTGTTATTCTATATATAAACCACCCTGAACCCCTCGATTAGATTCCAGTCTGTAACTCACTCCCGGGTATCTGTTATTCTATGTATAACCCACCCCGAACCCCTCGATTAGATTCCAGTCTGTAACTCACTCCCGGGTATCTGTTCCCCGAACCCCTCGATTAGATTCCAGTCTGTAACTCACTCCCGGGTATCTGTTATTCTATATATAAACCACCCTGAACCCCTCGATTAGATTCCAGTCTGTAACTCACTCCCGGGTATCTGTTATTCTATATATAAACCACCCCGAACCCCTCGATTAGATTCCAGTCTGTAACTCACTCCCGGGTATCTGTTATTCTATATATAAACCATCCCGAACCCCTCAATTAGATTCCAGTCGGTAACTCACTCCCGAGTACCTGTTATTCTATATATAAACCACCCCAAACCCCTCGATTAGATTCCAGTCTGTAACTCACTCCCGGGAATCTGTTATTCTATACATAAACCACCCCGAACCCCTCGATTATATTCCAGTCTGTAACTCACTCCCGGGTATCTGTTATTCTATATAAAGCCATCCTGAACCCCTCGATTAGATTCCAGTCTGTAACTCACTCCCGGGTATCTGTTATTCTATATATAAACCACCCCAAACCCCTCGATTAGATTCCCGTCTGTAACTCACTCCCGGGTATCTGTTATTCTATATATAAACCACACTGAACCCCTCGATTAGATTCCAGTCTGCAACTCACACCCGGGTATCTGTTATTCTATTTATAAACCAACCTGAACACCCTCGATTAGATTCCAGTCTGTAACTCACTCCCGGGTATCTGTTATTCTATATATAAACCACCCCAAACCCCTCGATTAGATTCCAGTCTGTAACTCACTCCCGGGAATCTGTTATTCTATACATAAACCACCCCGAACCCCTCGATTATATTCCAGTCTGTAACTCACTCCCGGGTATCTGTTATTCTATATAAAGCCATCCTGAACCCCTCGATTAGATTCCAGTCTGTAACTCACTCCCGGTTATCGGTTATTCTATATATAAACCATCCCGAACCCCTCGATTAGATTCCAGTCCGTAACTCACTCCCGGGTATCTGTTATTCTCTATATATACCACCCCGAACCCCTCGATTAGATTCCTGTCTGTAACTCACTCCCGGGTATCTGTTATTCTATATATAAACCACCCCAAATCCCTCAATTAGATTCCAGTCTGTAACTCACTCCCGGGTATCTGTTATTCTATATATAGACCACCCCGAACCCCTCGATTAGATTCCAGTCTGTAACTCACTCCCGGGTATCTGTTATTCTATTTATAAACCACACTGAACCCCTCGATTAGATTCCAGTCTGTAACTCACTCCCGGGTATCTGTTATTCTCTATATAAACAACCCCGAACCCCTCGATTAGATTCCTGTCTGTAACTCACTCCCGGGTATCTGTTATTCTATATATAAACCACCCTGAACCCCTCGATTAGATTCCAGTCTGTAACTCACTCCCGGGTATCTGTTACTCTGTATATAAACCACCACGAACCCCTCGATTAGATTCCAGTGTGTAACTCACTCCCGGGTATCTGTTATTCTATATATAAACCACCCTGAACCCCTCGATTAGATTCCAGTCTGTAACTCACTCCCGGGTATCTGTTATTCTATATATAAACCATCCCGAACCCCTCGATTAGATTCCAGTCTGCAACTCACTCCCGGGTATCTGTTATTCTATATATAAACCACCCTGAACCCCTCAATTAGATTCCAGTCTGTAACTCACTCCCGGGTATCTGTTATTCTATATATAAACCATCCCGAACCCCTCGATTAGATTCCAGTCTGCAACTCACTCCCGGGTATCTGTTATTCTATATATAAACCACCCTGAACCCCTCAATTAGATTCCAGTCTGTAACTCACTCCCGGGTATCTGTTATTCAATATATAAACCACCCCGAACTCCTCGATTAGATTCCAGTCTGTAACTCACTCCCAGGTATCTGTTATTCTATATATAAACAACCCCGAACCCCTCGATTAGATTCCAGTCTGTAACTCACTCCCGGGTATCTGTTATTCTATATATAAACCACCCTGAACCCCTCGATTAGATTCCAGTCTGTAACTCACTCCCGGGTGTCTGTTATTCTATATATAAACCACCCTGAACCCCTCGATTAGATTCCAGTCTGTAACTCACTCCCGGGTATCTGTTATTCTATATATAAACCACCCTGAACCCCTCGATTAGATTCCAGTCTGTAACTCACTCCCGAGTATCTGTTATTCTATATATAAACCATCCCGAGCCCCTCGATTAGATTCCAGTCTGTAACTCACTCCCGGGTATCTGTTATTCTATATATAAACCATCCCGAACCCCTCAATTAGATTCCAGTCTGTAACTCACTCCCGAGTATCTGTTATTCTATATATAAACCATCCCGAACCCCTCGATTAGATTCCAGTCTGTAACTCACTCCCGGGAATCTGTTATTCTATAAATAAACCACCCCGAACCCCTCGATTAGATTCCAGTGTGTAACTCACACCCGAGTATCTGTTATTCTTTGTAAAGCCATCCTGAACCCCTCGATTAGATTCCAGTCTGTAACTCACTCCCGAGTATCTGTTATTCTATATATAAACCACCCCGAACCCCTCGATTAGATTCCAGTCTGTAACTCACTCCCGGGTATCTGTTATTCTATATATAAACCACCCCGAACCCCTCGATTAGATTCCTGTATGTAACTCACTCCCGAGTATCTGTTATTCTATATATAAACCACCCCGAACCCCTCGATTAGATTCCAGTCTGTAACTCACTCCCGGGTATCTGTTATTCTATATATAAACCACCCCAAATCCCTCGATTAGATTCCAGTCTGTAACTCAGACCCGGGTATCTGTTATTCTATATATAAACCACCCTGAACCCCTCGATTAGATTCCAGTCTGTAACTCACTCCCGGGTATCTGTTATGCTATATATAAACAACCCTGAATCCCTCGATTAGATTCCAGTCTGTAACTTACTCCCGGGTATCTGTTATTCTAGAAATAAACTATTCTGAACCCCTCGATTAGATTCCAGTCTGTAGCTCACTCCCGGGTATCTGTTATTCTATATATAGACCATCCTGCACCCCTCGATTAGATTCCAGTCTGTAACTTTCTCCCGGGTATCTGTTATTCTATATATAAACCACCCTGAACCCCTCGATTAGATTCCAGTCTGTAACTCACTCCCGGGTATCTGTTATTCTATATAAAACCATCCTGAACCCCTCGATTAGATTCCAGTCTGTAACTCACTCCCGGGTGTCTGTTATTCTATATATAAACCACCCTTAACCCCTCGATTAGATTCCAGTCTGTAACTCACTCCCGGGTATCTGTTATTCTATATCTAAACCACCCCGAACCCCTCGATTAGATTCCAGTCTGTAACTCACTCCCGGGTACCTGTTATTCTATATATAAACTATCCTGAACCCCTCGATTAGATTCCAGTCTGTAACTCACTCCCGGGTATCTGTTATTCTATATATAAACCACCCCGAACCCCTCGATTAGATTCCAGTCTGTAACTCACTCCCGGGTCTCTGTTATTCTATATATAAACAACCATGAACCCCTCGATCAGATTCCAGTCTGTAACTCACTCCCGGGTCTCTGTTATTCTATATATAAACAACCATGAACCCCTCGATTAGATTCCGGTCAGTAACTCACTCCCGGGTATCTGTTATTCTATATATAAACCACCCTGAACCCCTCGATTAGATTCCAGTCTGTAACTCACTCCCGGGTATCTGTTATTCTATATATAAACCACCCTGAACCCCTCGATTAGATTCCAGTCTGTAACTCACTCCCGGGTATCTGTTATTCTATATATAAACCACCCCGAACCCCTCGATTAGATTCCAGTCTGTAACTCACTCCCGGGTATCTGTTATTCTATATATAAACCACCCCGAACCCCTCGATTAGATTCCAGTCTGTAACTCACTCCCGGGTATCTGTTATTCTGTATATAAACCACCCCAAATCCCTCGATTAGATTCCAGTCTGTAACTCACTCCCGGGTATCTGTAATTCTATATATAAACCACCCTGAACCCCTCGATTAGATTCCGGTCAGTAACTCACTCCCGGGTATCTGTTATTCTATATATAAACCACCCTGAACCCCTCGATTAGATTCCAGTCTGTAACTCACTCCCGGGTATCTGTTATTCTATAGAAACCACCCCAAATCCCTCGATTAGATTCCAGTCTGTAACTCACTCCCGGGTATCTGTAATTCTATATATAAACCACCCTGAACCCCTCGATTAGATTCCAGTCTGTAACTCACTCCCGGGTCGCTGTTATTCGATATATAAACCACCCTGAACCCCTCGATTAGATTCCAGTCTGTAACTCACTCCCGGGTATCTGTTATTCTATATATAAACCACCCCAAATCCCTCGATTATATTCCAGTCTGTAACTCACTCCCGGGTATCTGTAATTCTATATATAAACCACCCTGAACCCCTCGATTAGATTCCAGTCTGTAACTCACTCCCGGGTATCTGTTATTCGATATATAAACCACCCCAAATCCCTCGATTAGATTCCAGTCTGTAACTCACTCCCGGGTATCTGTTATTCTATATATAGACCATCCTGAACCCCTCGATTTGATTCCAGTCTGTAACTCACTCCCGGGTATCTGTTATTCTATATATAAACCACCCCGAACCCCTCGATTAGATTCCAGTCTGTAACTCACTCCCGGGTATCTGTTATTCTATATATAAACTATCCTGAACCCCTCGATTAGATTCCAGTCTGTAACTCACTCCCGGGTATCTGTTATTCTATGTATAACCCACCCCGAACCCCTCGATTAGATTCCAGTCTGTAACTCACTCCCGGGTATCTGTTACTCTATATATAAACCACCCTGAACCCCTCGATTAGATTCCAGTCTGTAACTCACTCCCGGGTATCTGTTATTCTATATATAACCCACCCCGAACCCCTCGATTAGATTCCAGTCTGTAACTCTCTCCCGGGTATCTGTAATTCTATATATAACCCACCCCGAACCCCTCGATTAGATTCCAGTCTGTAACTCACTCCCGGGTATCTGTTATTCTATATATAAACCACCCTGAACCCCTCGATTAGATTCCAGTCTGTAACTCACTCCCGGGTATCTGTTATTCTATATATAAACCACCCCGAACCCCTCGATTAGATTCCAGTCTGTAACTCACTCCCGGGTATCTGTTATTCTATATATAAACCATCCCGAACCCCTCAATTAGATTCCAGTCGGTAACTCACTCCCGAGTACCTGTTATTCTATATATAAACCACCCCAAACCCCTCGATTAGATTCCAGTCTGTAACTCACTCCCGGGTCTCTGTTATTCTATATATAAACCACCCCGAACCCCTCGATTAGATTCCAGTCTGTAACTCACTCCCGGGAATCTGTTATTCTATACATAAACCACCCCGAACCCCTCGATTATATTCCAGTCTGTAACTCACTCCCGGGTATCTGTTATTCTATATAAAGCCATCCTGAACCCCTCGATTAGATTCCAGTCTGTAACTCACTCCCGGTTATCGGTTATTCTATATATAAACCACCCCAAACCCCTCGATTAGATTCCCGTCTGTAACTCACTCCCGGGTATCTGTTATTCTATATATAAACCACACTGAACCCCTCGATTAGATTCCAGTCTGCAACTCACACCCGGGTATCTGTTATTCTATTTATAAACCAACCTGAACACCCTCGATTAGATTCCAGTCTGTAACTCACTCCCGGGTATCTGTTATTCTATATATAAACCACCCCAAACCCCTCGATTAGATTCCAGTCTGTAACTCACTCCCGGGAATCTGTTATTCTATACATAAACCACCCCGAACCCCTCGATTATATTCCAGTCTGTAACTCACTCCCGGGTATCTGTTATTCTATATAAAGCCATCCTGAACCCCTCGATTAGATTCCAGTCTGTAACTCACTCCCGGTTATCGGTTATTCTATATATAAACCATCCCGAACCCCTCGATTAGATTCCAGTCTGTAACTCACACCCGGGTATCTGTTATTCTATATATAAACCACCCCAAACCCCTCGATTAGATTCCGGTCTGTAACTCACTCCCGGGTATCTGTTATTCTACATATAAACCACCCTGAACCCCTCGATTAGATTCCAGTCCGTAACTCACTCCCGGGTATCTGTTATTCTCTATATATACCACCCCGAACCCCTCGATTAGATTCCTGTCTGTAACTCACTCCCGGGTATCTGTTATTCTATATATAAACCACCCCAAATCCCTCAATTAGATTCCAGTCTGTAACTCACTCCCGGGTATCTGTTATTCTATATATAAACCACCCTGAACCCCTTGATTAGATTCCAGTCTGTAACTCACTCCCGGGTATCTGTTATTCTATATATAGACCATCCCGAACTCCTCGATTAGATTCCAGTCTGTAACTCACTCCCGGGTATCTGTTATTCTATATATAGACCATCCCGAACTCCTCGATTAGATTCCAGTCTGTAACTCACTCCCGGGTATCTGTTATTCTATATATAAACAACCCCGAACCCCTCGATTAGATTCCTGTCTGTAACTCACTCCCGGGTATCTGTTATTCTCTATATAAACAACCCCGAACCCCTCGATTAGATTCCTGTCTGTAACTCACTCCCGGGTATCTGTTATTCTATATATAAACCACCCCGAACCCCTCGATTAGATTCCAGTCTGTAACTCACTCCCGGGTATCTGTTATTCTATATATAAACCACCCTGAACCCCTCGATTAGATTCCAGTCTGTAACTCACTCCCGGGTATCTTTTATTCTATATATAAACCACCCCGAACCCCTCGATTAGATTCCAGTCTGTAACTCACTCCCGGGTATCTGTTATTCTATATATAAACCACCCCGAACCTCGATTAGATTCCAGTCTGTAACTCACTCCCGGGTATCTGTTATTCTATATATAACCCACCCCGAACCCCTCGATTAGATTCCAGTCTGTAACTCACTCCCGGGTATCTGTTATTCTATTGATAAACCACCCCAAATCCCTCGATTAGATTCCAGCCTGTAACTCACTCCCGGGTATCTGTTATTCTATATATAAACCATCCTCAACCCCTCGATTAGATTCCAGTCTGTAACTCACTCCCGGGTATCTGTTATTCTATTGATAAACCACCCCAAATCCCTCAATTAGATTCCAGTCTGTAACTCACTCCCGGGTATCTGGTATTCTATATATAAACCACCCCGAACCCCTCGATTAGATTCCAGTCTGTAACTCACTCCCGGGTATCTGTTATTCTATATATAAACCACCCCGAACCCCTCGATTAGATTCCAGTCTGTAACTCACACCCGGGTATCTGTTATTCTATTGATAAACCACTCTGAACCCCTCGATTAGATTCCAGTCTGAAACTCACTCCCGGGTATCTGTTATTCTATATATAAACCACCCCGAACCCCTCGATTAGATTCCAGTCTGTAACTCACTCCCGGGTATCTGTTATTCTATATATAAACCAGCCTGAACCCCTCGATTAGATTCCAGTCTGTAACTCACTCCCGGGTATCTGTTATTCTTTATATAAACCACCCCGAACCCCTCGATTAGATTCACGTCTGTAACTCACTCCCGGGTATCTGTTATTCTATATATAAACCACCCTGAACCCCTCGATTAGATTCCAGTCTGAAACTCACTCCCGGGTATCTGTTATTCTATATATAAACCACCCTGAACCCCTCGATTAGATTCCAGTCTGTAACTCACTCCCGGGTATCTGTTACTCTGTATATAAACCACCCCGAACCCCTCGATTAGATTCCAGTCTGTAACTCACTCCCGGGTATCTGTTATTCTATATATAAACCACCCTGAACCCCTCGATTAGATTCCAGTCTGTAACTCACTCCCGGGTATCTGTTATTCTATATATAAACCATCCCGAACCCCTCGATTAGATTCCAGTCTGCAACTCACTCCCGGGTATCTGTTATTCTATATATAAACCACCCTGAACCCCTCAATTAGATTCCAGTCTGTAACTCACTCCCGGGTATCTGTTATTCTATATATAAACCATCGCGAACCCCTCGATTAGATTCCAGTCTGCAACTCACTCCCGGGTATCTGTTATTCTATATATAAACCACCCTGAACCCCTCAATTAGATTCCAGTCTGTAACTCACTCCCGGGTATCTGTTATTCAATATATAAACCACCCCGAACTCCTCGATTAGATTCCAGTCTGTAACTCACTCCCAGGTATCTGTTATTCTATATATAAACAACCCCGAACCCCTCGATTAGATTCCAGTCTGTAACTCACTCCCGGGTATCTGTTATTCTATATATAAACCACCCTGAACCCCTCGATTAGATTCCAGTCTGTAACTCACTCCCGGGTGTCTGTTATTCTATATATAAACCACCCTGAACCCCTCGATTAGATTCCAGTCTGTAACTCACTCCCGGGTATCTGTTATTCTATATATAAACCACCCTGAACCCCTCGATTAGATTCCAGTCTGTAACTCACTCCCGAGTATCTGTTATTCTATATATAAACCATCCCGAGCCCCTCGATTAGATTCCAGTCTGTAACTCACTCCCGGGTATCTGTTATTCTATATATAAACCATCCCGAACCCCTCAATTAGATTCCAGTCTGTAACTCACTCCCGAGTATCTGTTATTCTATATATAAACCATCCCGAACCCCTCGATTAGATTCCAGTCTGTAACTCACTCCCGGGAATCTGTTATTCTATAAATAAACCACCCCGAACCCCTCGATTAGATTCCAGTGTGTAACTCACACCCGAGTATCTGTTATTCTATGTAAAGCCATCCTGAACCCCTCGATTAGATTCCAGTCTGTAACTCACTCCCGAGTATCTGTTATTCTATATATAAACCACCCCGAACCCCTCGATTAGATTCCAGTCTGTAACTCACTCCCGGGTATCTGTTATTCTATATATAAACCACCCCGAACCCCTCGATTAGATTCCAGTCTGTAACTCACTCCCGGGTATCGGTTATTCTATATATAAACCATCCCGAGCCCCTCGATTAGATTCCAGTCTGTAACTCACTCCCGGGTATCTGTTATTCTCTATATAAACCACCCCGAACCCCTCGATTAGATTCCTGTATGTAACTCACTCCCGAGTATCTGTTATTCTATATATAAACCACCCCGAACCCCTCGATTAGATTCCAGTCTGTAACTCACTCCCGGGTATCTGTTATTCTATATATAAACCACCCCAAATCCCTCGATTAGATTCCAGTCTGTAACTCAGACCCGGGTATCTGTTATTCTATATATAAACCACCCTGAACCCCTCGATTAGATTCCAGTCTGTAACTCACTCCCGGGTATCTGTTATGCTATATATAAACAACCCTGAATCCCTCGATTAGATTCCAGTCTGTAACTTACTCCCGGGTATCTGTTATTCTAGAAATAAACTATTCTGAACCCCTCGATTAGATTCCAGTCTGTAGCTCACTCCCGGGTATCTGTTATTCTATATATAGACCATCCTGCACCCCTCGATTAGATTCCAGTCTGTAATTTTCTCCCGGGTATCTGTTATTCTATATATAAACCACCCTGAACCCCTCGATTAGATTCCAGTCTGTAACTCACTCCCGGGTATCTGTTATTCTATATAAAACCATCCTGAACCCCTCGATTAGATTCCAGTCTGTAACTCACTCCCGGGTGTCTGTTATTCTATATATAAACCACCCTTAACCCCTCGATTAGATTCCAGTCTGTAACTCACTCCCGGGTATCTGTTATTCTATATCTAAACCACCCCGAACCCCTCGATTAGATTCCAGTCTGTAACTCACTCCCGGGTACCTGTTATTCTATATATAAACTATCCTGAACCCCTCGATTAGATTCCAGTCTGTAACTCACTCCCGGGTATCTGTTATTCTATATATAAACCACCCCGAACCCCTCGATTAGATTCCAGTCTGTAACTCACTCCCGGGTCTCTGTTATTCTATATATAAACAACCATGAACCCCTCGATCAGATTCCAGTCTGTAACTCACTCCCGGGTCTCTGTTATTCTATATATAAACAACCATGAACCCCTCGATTAGATTCCAGTCTGTAACTCACTCCCGGGTATCTGTTATTCTATATAAAAACCACCCCGAACCCCTCGATTAGATTCCAGTCTGTTCCTCACTCCCGGGTATCTGTTATTCTATATATAAACCACCCCGAACCCCTCGATTAGATTCCAGCGTGTAACTCACTCCCGGGTATCTGTTATTCTATATATAAACCACCCCGAACCCCTCGATTAGATTCCGGTCAGTAACTCACTCCCGGGTATCTGTTATTCTATATATAAATCACCCTGAACCCCTCGATTAGATTCCAGTCTGTAACTCACTCCCGGGTATCTGTTATTCTATATATAAACCACCCTGAACCCCTCGATTAGATTCCAGTCTGTAACTCACTCCCGGGTATCTGTTATTCTATATATAAACCACCCCAAATCCCTCGATTAGATTCCAGTCTGTAACTCACTCCCGGGTATCTGTAATTCTATATATAAACCACCCTGAACCCCTCGATTAGATTCCGGTCAGTAACTCACTCCCGGGTATCTGTTATTCTATATATAAACCACCCTGAACCCCTCGATTAGATTCCAGTCTGTAACTCACTCCCGGGTATCTGTTATTCTATATATAAACCACCCCAAATCCCTCGATTAGATTCCAGTCTGTAACTCACTCCCGGGTATCTGTAATTCCATATATAAACCACCCTGAACCCCTCGATTAGATTCCAGTCTGTAACTCACTCCCGGGTATCTGTTATTCGATATATAAACCACCCCAAATCCCTCGATTAGATTCCAGTCTGTAACTCACTCCCGGGTATCTGTTATTCTATATATAGACCATCCTGAACCCCTCGATTTGATTCCAGTCTGTAACTCACTCCCGGGTATCTGTTATTCTATATATAAACCACCCTGAACCCCTCGATTAGATTCCAGTCTGTAACGCACTCCCGGGTATCTGTTATTCTGTATATAAACCACCCCGAACCCCTCGATTAGATTCCAGTCTGTAACTCACTCCCGGGTATCTGTTATTCTATGTATAAACCATCCCGAACCCCTCGATTAGATTCGAGTCTGTAACTCACTCCCGGTCATCTGTTATTCTATATATAAACCATCCTGAACCCCTCGATTAGATTCCAGTCTGTAACTCACTCCCGGGTATCTGTTATTCTATATATAAACCACCCTGAATCCCTCGATTAGATTCCAGTCTGTAACTCACTCCCGGGCATCTGTTATTCTATATATAAACCACCCCGAACCCCTCGATTAGATTCCAGTCTGTAACTCACTCCCGGGTATCTGTTATTCTATTTATAAACCACCCCGAACCCCTCGATTAGATTCCAGTCTGTAACTCACTCCCGGGTATCTGTTATTCTATATATAAACCACCCTGAACCCCTCGATTAGATTCCAGTCTGAAACTCACTCCCGGGTATCTGTTATTCTGTATATAAAGCCATCCTGAACCCATCGATTAAATTCCAGTCTGTAACTCACTCCCGGGTATCGGTTATTCTATATATAAACCATCCCGAGCCCCTCGATTAGATTCCAGTCTGTAACTCAGACCCGGGTATCTGTTATTCTATATATAAACCACCCTGAACCCCTCGATTAGATTCCAGTCTGTAACTCACTCCCGGGTATCTGTTATGCTATATATAAACAACCCTGAAT
The DNA here is from genome assembly GCF_047496885.1 of Scyliorhinus torazame. Taxonomy (NCBI): domain Eukaryota; kingdom Metazoa; phylum Chordata; class Chondrichthyes; order Carcharhiniformes; family Scyliorhinidae; genus Scyliorhinus; species Scyliorhinus torazame. Next base: position 80,812,430 of record NC_092729.1, read on the forward strand.
CCCTCGATTAGATTCCAGTCTGTAACTTACTCCCGGGTATCTGTTATTCTAGAAATAAACTATTCTGAACCCCTCGATTAGATTCCAGTCTGTAACTCACTCCCGGGTATCTGTTATTCTATATATAAACCACCCCGAACCCCTCGATTAGATTCCAGTCTGTAACTCACTCCCGGGTATCTGTTATTCTATATATAGACCATCCTGCACCCCTCGATTAGATTCCAGTCTGTAACTTTCTCCCGGGTATCTGTTATTCTATATATAAACCACCCTGAACCCCTCGATTAGATTCCAGTCTGTAACTCACCCCCGGGTATCTGTCATTCTATATATAACCCACCCCGAACCCCTCGATTAGATTCCAGTCTGTAACTCACTCCCGGGTATCTGTTATTCTATATATAAACCACCCTGAACCCCTCGATTAGATTCCAGTCTGTAACTCACTCCCGGGTATCTGTTATTCTATATAAAACCATCCTGAACCCCTCGATTAGATTCCAGTCTGTAACTCACTCCCGGGTATCGGTTATTCTATATATAAACCATCCCGAACCCCTCGATTAGATTCCAGTCTGTAACTCACTCCCGGGTATCTGTTATTCTATATATAAACCATCCCGAACCCCTCGATTAGATTCTAGTCTGTAACTCACTCCCGGGTATCTGTTATTCTATATAAAACCATCCTGAACCCCTCGATTAGATTCCAGTCTGGAACTCACTCCCGGGTATCGGTTATTCTATATATAAACCATCCCGAACCCCTCGATTAGATTCCAGTCTCTAACTCACTCCCGGGTATCTGTTATTCTATATATAAACCACCCCGAACCCCTTGATTAGATTCCAGTCTGTAACTCACTCCCGGGTATCTGTTATTCTATATATAAACCACCCCGAACCCCTCGATTAGATTCCAGTCTGTAACTCACTCCCGGGTACCTGTTATTCTATATATAAACTATCCTGAACCCCTCGATTAGATTCCAGTCTGTAACTCACTCCCGGGTATCTGTTATTCTATATATAAACCACCCCGAACCCCTCGATTAGATTCCAGTCTGTAACTCACTCCCGGGTATCTGTTATTCTATATATAAACCACCCCGAACCCCTCGATTAGATTCCAGTCTGTAACTCACTCCCGGGTACCTGTTATTCTATATATAAACTATCCTGAACCCCTCGATTAGATTCCAGTCTGTAACTCACTCCCGGGTATCTGTTATTCTATATATAAACCACCCCGAACCCCTCGATTAGATTCCAGTCTGTAACTCACTCCCGGGTATCTGTTATTCTATATATAAACCACCCCGAACCCCTCGATTAGATTCCAGTCTGTAACACTCTCCCGGGTCTCTGTTATTCTATATATAAACAACCATGAACCCCTCGATCAGATTCCAGTCTGTAACTCACTCCCGGGTATCTGTTATTCTATATAAAAACCACCCCGAACCCCTCGATTAGATTCCAGTCTGTTCCTCACTCCCGGGTATCTGTTATTCTATATATAAACCACCCCGAACCCCTCGATTAGATTCCAGCGTGTAACTCACTCCCGGGTATCTGTTATTCTGTATATAAACCACCCCGAACCCCTCGATTAGATTCCAGTCTGTAACTCACTCCCGGGTATCTGTTATTCTGTATATAAATCACCCCGAACACCTCGATTAGATTCCAGTCTGTAACTCACTCCCGGGTATCTGTTATTCTATATATAAACCACCCCAAAACCCTCGATTAGATTCCAGTCTGTAACTCACTCCCGGGTATCTGTAATTCTATATATAAACCACCCCAAATCCCTCGATTAGATTCCAGTCTGTAACTCACTCCCGGGTATCTGTAATTCTATATATAAACCACCCCGAACCCCTCGATTAGATTCCAGTCTGTAACTCACTCCCGGGTATCTGTTATTCTATATATAAACCACCCCAAATCCCTCGATTAGATTCCAGTCTGTAACTCACTCCCGGGTATCTGTTATTCTATATATAAACCACCCCAAATCCCTCGATTAGATTCCAGTCTGTAACTCACTCCCGGGTATCTGTAATTCTATATATAAACCACCCTGAACCCCTCGATTAGATTCCAGTCTGTAACTCACTCCCGGGTATCTGTTATTCTATATATAAACCACCCCAAATCCCTCGATTAGATTCCAGTCTGTAACTCACTCCCGGGTATCTGTTATTCTATATATAGACCATCCTGAACCCCTCGATTTGATTCCAGTCTGTAACTCACTCCCGGGTATCTGTTATTCTATATATAAACCACCCTGAACCCCTCGATTAGATTCCAGTCTGTAACGCACTCCCGGGTATCTGTTATTCTGTATATAAACCACCCCGAACCCCTCGATTAGATTCCAGTCTGTAACTCACTCCCGGGTATCTGTTATTCTATGTATAAACCATCCCGAACCCCTCGATTAGATACGAGTCTGTAACTCACTCCCGGGCATCTGTTATTCTATATATAAACCACCCCGAACCCCTCGATTAGATTCCAGTCTGTAACTCACTCCCGGGTATCTGTTATTCTATTTATAAACAACCCCGAACCCCTCGATTAGATTCCAGTGTGTAACTCACACCCGGGTATCTGTTATTCTATTTATAAACCAACCTGAACACCCTCGATTAGATTCCAGTCTGTAACTCACTCCCGGGTATCTGTTATTCTATATATAAACCACCCTGAACCCCTCAATTAGATTCCAGTCTGTAACTCACTCCCGGGTATCTGCTATTCTATATATAAACCATCCCGAACCCCTCGATTAGATTCCAGTCTGAAACTCACTCCCGGGTATCTGTTATTCTATATATAAACTATCCTGAACCCCTCGATTAGATTCCAGTCTGTAACTCACTCCCGGGTATCTGTTATTCTATATATAAACCACCCCGAACCCCTCGATTAGATTCCAGTCTGTAACTCACTCCCGGGTATCTGTTATTCTATATATAAACCACCCCGAACCCCTCGATTAGATTCCAGTCTGTAACTCACTCCCGGGTATCTGTTATTCTATATATAAACCACCCCGAACCCCTCGATTAGATTCCAGTCTGTAACTCACTCCCGGGTATCTGTTATTCTATATATAAACCACCCTGAACCCCTCGATTAGATTCCAGTCTGTAACTCACTCCCGGGTATCTGTTATTCTATATATAAACCACCCCGAACCCCTCGATTAGATTCCAGTCTGTAACTCACTCCCGGGTATCTTTTATTCTATATATAAACCACCCTGAACCCCTCGATTAGATTCCAGTCTGTAACGCACTCCCGGGTATCTGTTATTCTGTATATAAACCACCCCGAACCCCTCGATTAGATTCCAGTCTGTAACTCACTCCCGGGTATCTGTTATTCTATGTATAAACCATCCCGAACCCCTCGATTAGATTCCAGTCTGTAACTCACTCCCGGGTATCTGTTATTCTATATATAAACCACCCCGAACACCTCGATTAGATTCCAGTCTGTAACTCACCCTCAGGTATTTGTGATTCTATATATAAACCACCCCGAACCCCTCGATTAGATTCCAGTCTGTAACTCACTCCCGGGTATCTGTTATTCTATATATAAGCCACCCCGAACCCCTCGATTATATTCCAGTCTGTAACTCATTCCCGGGTATCTGTTATTCTATATATAAACCACCCCGAACCCCTCGATTAGATTCCAGTCTGCAACTCACTCCCGGGTATCTGTTATTCTATATATAAACCATCCTGAACCCCTCAATTAGATTCCAGTCTGTCACTCACTCCCGGGTATCTGTTATTCTATATATAAACCCCCCCGAACCCCTCGATTAGATTCCAGTCTGTAACTCACTCCCGGGTATCTGTTATTCTATATATAAACCATCCCGAACCCCTCGATTAGATTCCAGTCTGTAACTCACTCCCGGGTATCTGTTATTCTATATATAAACCACCCCGAACCCCTCGATTAGATTCCAGTCTGTAACTCACTCCCGGGTATCTGTTATTCTATATATAAACCATCCTGAACCCCTCGATTAGATTCCAGTCTGTAACTCACTCCCGGGTATCTGTTATTCTATATATAAACCCCCCCGTACCCCTCGATTAGATTCCAGTGTGTAACTCACTCCTGGGTATCTGTTATTCTATATATAAACCACCCCGAACCCCTCGATTAGATTCCAGTCTGTAACTCACTCCCGGGTATCTGTTATTCTATATATAAACCACCCCGAACCCCTCGATTAGATTCCAGTCTGTAACTCACTCCCGGGTATCTGTTATTCTATATATAAACTATCCTGAACCCCTCGATTAGATTCCAGTCTGTAACTCACTCCCGGGTATCTGTTATTCTATATATAAACCCCCCCGTACCCCTCAATTAGATTCCAGTCTGTAACTCACTCCCGGGTATCTGTTATTCTATATATAACCCACCCTGAACCCCTCGATTAGATTCCAGTCTGTAACTCACTCCCGGCTATCTGTTATTCTGTATATAAACCACCCCGAACCCTCGATTAGATTCCAGTCTGTAACTCACTCCCGGGTATCTGTTATTCTGTATATAAACCACCCCGAACCCTCGATTAGATTCCAGTCTGTAACTCACTCCCGGGTATCTGTTATTCTATATATAAACCATCCTGAACCCCTCGATTAGATTCCAGTCTGTAACTCACTCCCGGGTATCTGTTATTCTATATATAAATCACCCCGAACCCCTCGATTAGATTCCAGTCTGTAACTCACTCCCGGGTATCTGTTATTCTATATATAAACCACCCTGAACCCCTCGATTAGATTCCAGTCTGTAACTCACTCCCGGGTATCTGTTATTCTGTATATAAACCACCCCGAACTCCTCGATTAGATTCCAGTCTGTAACTCACTCCCGGGTATCTGTTATTCTATATATAAACCATCCCGAACCCCTCGATTAGATTCCAGTGTGTAACTCACTCCCGGGTATCTGTTATTCTATATATAAACCACCCCGAACCCCTCGATTAGATTCCAGTCTGTAACTCACTCCCGGGTATCTGTTATTCTATATATAAACCACCCTGAACCCCTCGATTTGATTCCAGTCTGTAACTCACTCCCGGGTATCTGTTATTCTATATATAAACCACCACAAACCCCTCGATTAGATTCCAGTCTGTAACTCACTCCCGGGTATCTGTTATTCTATATATAAACCACCCTGAATCCCTCGATTAGATTCCAGTCTGTAACTCACTCCCGGGTATCTGTTATTCTATATATAAACCACCCCGAACCCCTCGATTAGATTCCAGTCTGTAACTCACTCCCGGGTATCTGTTATTCTATATATAAACCACCCTGAATCCCTCGATTAGATTCCAGTCTGTAACTCACTCCCGGGTATCTGTTATTCTATATATAAACCACCCCGAACCCCTCGATTAGATTCCTGTCTGTAACTCACTCCCGGGTATCTGTTATTCTATATATAAACCACCCCGAACCCCTCGATTAGATTCCAGTCTGTAACTCTCTCCCGGGTATCTGTTATTCTATATATAAACCACCCTGAACCCCTCGATTAGATTCCAGTCTGTAACTCACTCCCGGGTATCTGTTATTCTATATATAAACCACCCCGAACCCCTCGATTAGATTCCAGTCTGTAACTCACTCCCGGGTATCTGTTATTCTATATATAAACCACCCTGAATCCCTCGATTAGATTCCAGTCTGTAACTCACTCCCGGGTATCTGGTATTCTATATATAAACCACCCCGAACCCCTCGATTAGATTCCAGTGTGTAACTCACTCCCGGGTATCTGTTATTCTATATATAAACCACCCTGAATCCCTCGATTAGATTCCAGTCTGTAACTCACTCCCGGGTATCTGTTATTCTATATATAAACCACCCCGAACCCCTCGATTAGATTCCAGTCTGTAACTCACTCCCGGGTATCTGTTATTCTATATATAAACCACCCCGAACCCCTCGATTAGCTTCCAGTCTGTAACTCACTCCCGGATATCTGTTATTCTATATATAAACCACCCTGAACCCCTCGATTAGATTCCAGTCTGTAACTCACTCCCGGGTATCTGTTATTCTATATATAAACCATCCTGAACCCCTCGATTATATTCCAGTCTGTAACTCACTCCCGGGTATCTGTTATTCTATATATAAACCACCCCGAACCCCTCGATTAGATTCCAGTCTGTAACTCACTCCCGGGTATCTGTTATTCTATATATAAACCACCCCGAACCCCTCGATTAGATTCCAGTCTGTAACTCACTCCCGGGTATCTGTTATTCTATATATAAACCACCCTGAACCCCTCGATTAGATTCCAGTCTGTAACTCACTCCCGGGTATCTGTTATTCTATATATAAACCACCCTGAACCCCTCGATTAGATTCCAGTCTGTAACTCACTCCCGGGTCTCTGTTATTTTCTGTTTGAAGCTCCGTAAGGCCACTCCCAGCACCATTTACGGCTGTCGCGATGCCCCCGCTGGAGAAGGATAAATTGATTTTTCGGGAAATGCTGGATAGCGAGCTGGAGATTGTGATGGAGATGCTGAAGGTGAGCGATTCTCCAGATCTCTGTGACACTGCGAGATCCAGCTCTGAGCTGAGTCGATAAATTCATAATACAGAACATGGAGAAGCCCCTCGAGCCTGTTACACAGGAACAGGAGGAGGCCCGTTCAGCCCCCTGCTCGAGCCTGTTACACAGGAACAGGAGGAGGCCCATTCAGCCCCCTGCTCGAGCCTGTTACACAGGAACAGGAGGAGGCCCATTCAGCCCCCTGCTCGAGCCTGTTACACAGGAACAGAAGGAGGCCCATTCAGCCCCCTGCTCGAGCCTGTTACACAGGAACAGGAGGAGGTCCATTCAGCCCCCTGCTCGAGCCTGTTCCACAGGAACAGGAGGAGGCCCGTTCAGCCCCCTGCTCGAGCCTGTTACACAGGAACAGGAGGAGGCCCGTTCAGCCCCCTGCTCGAGCCAGTGACACAGGAACAGGAAGAGACCCATTCAGCCCCCTCCTCGAGCCTGTTACACGGGAACAGGAGGAGGCCCATTCAGCCCCCTGCTCGAGCCAGTGACACAGGAACAGGAGGAGGCCCATTCATCCACCTCCTCGAGCCTGTTACACAGGAACAGGAGGAGGTCCATTCAGCCCCCTGCTCGAGCCTGTTACACAGGAACAGGAGGAGGCCCATTCAGCCCCTCGAGCCTGTTACACAGGAACAGGAGGAGGCCCATTCAGCCCCCTGCTCGAGCCAGTGACACAGGAACAGGAGGAGGCCCATTCATCCACCTCCTCGAGCCTGTTACACAGGAACAGGAGGAGGCCCATTCAGCCCCCTGCTCGAGCCTGTTACAGAGAACAGGAGGAGGCCCATTCAGCCCTCTCCTCGAGCCTGTTACAGAGAACAGGAGGAGGCCCCTTCTGCCCCCTCCTCGAGCCTGTTACACAGGAACAGGAGGAGGCCCATTCAGCCCCCTCCTCGAGCCTGTTACACAGGAACAGGAGGAGCTCCATTCAGCCCCCTCCTCGAACCTGTTACAGAGAACAGGAGGAGGCCCCTTCTGCCCCCTGCTCGAGCCTGTTACACAGGAACAGGAGGAGGCCCATTCAGCCCCCTCCTCGAGCCTGTTACACAGGAACAGGAGGAGGCCCATTCAGCCACCTCCTCGAGTCGGTTACACAGGAACAGGAGGAGGCCCATTCAGCCCCCTCCTCGAGTCTGTTACACAGGAACAGGAGGAGGCCCATTCAGCCCCCTCCTCGAGCCTGTTACACAGGAACAGGAGGAGGTCCATTCAGCCCCCTCCTCGAGTCTGTTACACAGGAACAGGAGGAGGCCCATTCAGCCCCCTCCTCGAGCCTGTTACACAGGAACAGGAGGAGGCCCATTCAGCCCCCTCCTCGAGCCTGTTACACAGGAACAGGAGGAGGCCCATTCATCCACCTCCTCGAGCCTGTTACACAGGAACAGGAGGAGGTCCATTCAGCCCCCTCCTCGAGCCTGTTACACAGGAACAGGAGGAGGCCCATTCACCCCCCCCCCTCGAGCCTGTTACACGGGAACAGGAGGTGGTCCATTCAGCCCCCCTGCTCGAGCCTGTGACACAGGAACAGGAGGAGGCCCATTTAGCCCCTCCTCGAGCCTGGACCTCTATTGATCGTGCGAGTCTGTGTGTGTGCACCAAATTGGCGTCCGAGGTAGGACTCATTTTGACGGTGTCTCTTTTCCCTCTCTCTTCCCACAGGACGGTTCCCGGGAGACGGAAAACCGCCTGCTCCTCTACGCCATGACCCGCCCAGCTGCCTTGCTCCTGATGGCCGTGGGCAGCAGCGCCCTCCGCTTTGTCCTCAGCTCCTTCGCCGCTGCCCTCCTGCTCCCCGTGGTGTGTGTCGCCGCCCTGCTGAAGCTGGCCCTCCACTGGCGGGCGGGCCTCCCCCGCACCCGCATCTGGGTGGCCGTCTACGACGGCGAGGATGTCTGCGGCTGCGCGGCCTTCGACCCCAAGCCGGGGGGCCGCCCGGGGTCGCCGGCGCTGGAGCTGCACCGCCTGGCGGTATGCCGCTGGCACCGGAGATCGGGCATCGCCACCTTCCTGCTGGCCGCCTTCGAGGAGCGGGCCCGCAAAGGCGGGCACCGGCAGGCAACGCTGCGCATCGACCCCGTCAACCGTGCCGCCATTGCGCTCTTCGAGAAACACGGGTACAAGCCGAGCCTTGGCGGGGGAGGAGGAGGAGGGGGGGCTCGACTCTGTTCCAGCATCAGCCTCGAGTACGTCAAGGACTTGTGACAACTCACCCATCTCCCACCCCCCCCCCCGGCAAGCGGGACAGGACGAGGAAAGAAATTGCAGCAACTGGGACTTGGTCATGGGAATTCCGATGCGACTTGGTCACGGGATCCAACGCTCAATCTCTTTCCATTGAGCAAGGGGAAAGTGTGCGATTTTTAATTTGGACCTTGAGTCTGAGGGAAGAAGGGGGCCATTTCAGCGGCGATGGCTATCAGAACTCCCTTGACTCTCCTAGATTCCTCAGCTGAAAACCTCTCCTCACACAAAAATCTTCATTTGTATCGTTGACTCTTTCCGAAAACTGGCGGGGGGGGGGGGCGCGTTTTGGAGTTCCTGGTATGAATTTTCATGACGGTCTGTGGCAGGCGTGTCTTTCGCACTCTCCTTTGCATCATCGAATGGTTGCCGCACAGAAGGAGGCCATTCGGCCCATTGTCTATGTACCTACTCTCTTCAGGTGCGATGTGCCTCATGCCACTCTCTTTTCGGGGAACAGTCCCTCACCCTCTCGAACGCCTGGATTGAATCGGGGCCCCCCCACCCCCCCCACATTCCCAAGCAGCACCTACTGCTCCCCTAACCGCGTGAGAACGTCTCCCCACGTAGCTCCATCGCTTCTTTTCCCCGATCACCTTAAATCCACCTAACCTGTACATCTTTGGACACTAAGGGACAATTTAACACGGCCAATCCACCTAACCTGCACATCTTTGGACACTGAGGGACAATTTAACACGGCCAATCCACCTAACCTGCACATCTTTGGACACTAAGGGACAATTTAACACGGCCAGTCCACCTAACCTGTACATCTTTGGACACTAAGGGACAATTTAACACGGCCAATCCACCTAACTTGCACATCTTTGGACACTAAGGGACAATTTAACACGGCCAATCCACCTAACCTGCACATCTTTGGACACTAAGGGACAATTTAACACGGCCAATCCACCTAACCTGTACATCTTTGGACACTAAGGGACAATTTAACATGGCCAATCCACCTAACCTGCACATCTTTGGACACTAAGGGACAATTTAACACGGCCAATCCCCCTAACCTGTACATCTTTGGACACGAAGGGACAATTTAACACGGCCAGTCCACCTAACCTGTACACCTTTGGACACTAAGCGACAATTTAACACGGCCAATCCACCTAACCTGCACATCTTTGGACACTAAGGGACAATTTAACACGGCCAATCCACCTAACCTGTACATCTTTGGACACTAAGGGACAAGTTAACACGACCAATCCACCTAACCTGTACATCTTTGGACACTAAGGGACAATTTAACACGGCCAATCCACCTAACCTGTACATCTTTGGACACTAAGGGACAATTTAACATGACCAATCACCTAACCTGCACATCTTTGGACACTAAGGGACAATTTAACTTGGCCAATCCACCTAACCTGCACATCTTTGGACACTAAGGGACAATTTAACACGGCCAATCCACCTAACCTGCACATCTTTGGACACTAAGGGACAATTTAACACGGCCAGTCCACCTAACCTGTACATCTTTGGACACTAAGGGACAATTTAACACGGCCAATCCACCTAACTTGCACATCTTTGGACACTAAGGGACAATTTAACACGGCCAATCCACCTAACCTGCACATCTTTGGACACTAAGGGACAATTTAACACGGCCAATCCACCTAACCTGTACATCTTTGGACACTAAGGGACAATTTAACATGGCCAATCCACCTAACCTGCACATCTTTGGACACTAAGGGACAATTTAACACGGCCAATCCCCCTAACCTGTACATCTTTGGACACGAAGGGACAATTTAACACGGCCAGTCCACCTAACCTGTACACCTTTGGACACTAAGCGACAATTTAACACGGCCAATCCACCTAACCTGCACATCTTTGGACACTAAGGGACAATTTAACACGGCCAATCCACCTAACCTGTACATCTTTGGACACTAAGGGACAAGTTAACACGACCAATCCACCTAACCTGTACATCTTTAGACACTAAGGGACAATTTAACACGGCCAATCCACCTAACCTGTACATCTTTGGACACTAAGGGACAATTTAACATGACCAATCACCTAACCTGCACATCTTTGGACACTAAGGGACAATTTAACTTGGCCAATCCACCTAACCTGCACATCTTTGGACACTAAGGGACAATTTAACACGGCCAATCCATCTAACCTGTACATCTTTGGACACTAAGGGACAATTTAACACGGCCAGTCCACCTAACCTGTACACCTTTGGACACTAAGCGACAATTTAACACGGCCAATCCACCTAACCTGCACATCTTTGGACACTAAGGGACAATTTAACACGGCCAATCCACCTAACCTGTACATCTTTGGACACTAAGGGACAAGTTAACACGACCAATCCACCTAACCTGTACATCTTTGGACACTAAGGGACAATTTAACACGGCCAATCCACCTAACCTGTACATCTTTGGACACTAAGGGACAATTTAACATGACCAATCACCTAACCTGCACATCTTTGGACACTAAGGGACAATTTAACTTGGCCAATCCACCTAACCTGCACATCTTTGGACACTAAGGGACAATTTAACACGGCCAATCCATCTAACCTGTACATCTTTGGACACTAAGGGACAATTTAACACGGCCAATCCACCTAACCTGTACATCTTTGGACACTAAGGGACAATTTAACATGGCCAATCCACCTAACCTGTACATCTTTGGACACCAAGGGACAATTTAACACAGCCAATCCACCTAACCTGTACATCTTTGGACACTAAGGGACAATGTAACACGGCCAATCCACCTAACCTGCACATCTTTGGACACTAAGGGACAATTTATCGCGGCCAATCCACCTAACCTGCACATCTTTGGACACCAAGGGACAATTTAACACAGCCAATCCACCTAACCTGTACATCTTTGGACACGAAGGGACAATTTAACACGGCCAATCCACCTAACCTGCACATCTTTGGACACTAGGGGACAATTTAACACGGCCAATCCACCTAACCTGTACATCTTTGGACACTGAGGGACAATTTAACACGGCCAATCCACCTAACCTGCACATCTTTGGACACTAAGGGACAATTTAACACGGCCAATCCACCTAACCTGCACATCTTTGGACACCAAGGGACAATTTAACACAGCCAATCCACCTAACCTGTACATCTTTGGACACCAAGGGACAATTTAACACGGCCAATCCCCCTAACCTGTACATCTTTGGACACAAAGGCACAATTTAACACGGCCAATCCACCTAACCTGCACATCTTTGGACACTAGGGGACAATTTAACACGGCCAATCCACCTAACCTGTACATCTTTGGACACTAAGGGACAATTTAACACGGCCAATCCACCTAACCTGCACATCTTTGGACACTAAGTGAGAATTTAACATGGCCAATCCACCTAAGCTGTACATCTTTGGACTGTGGGAGGAAACCAGAGGAAACCCACGCAGACACGGGGCGAGCGTGCAAACCCCACACAGTGAGCCGAGGCCAGAATCGAACCCGGGTCCCTGGCGCTGTGAGGCAGCAGTGCTTACCATCGTGTCCACCCCTCATCATCCCTGGATTCATTCACGCCCTTGGCACCCTTCCACCAAAGATTAACAGTCAGCGATTCAGGGCCTTGGTGAGGCCTCGCTTGGAGTATTGTGAGCAGTTTTGGTCTCCTTCGCTGAGGGAGGATGTGGTTGCTCTCGGGGGCGATCAGCGAAGGTTTGAAGAACAAAGAACAACGCAGCACAGGAAACAGGCCCTTCGGCCCTCCAGGCCTGTACCAGTCATGACACCACATCATGGTAAACCTCCTCTGCACCCTCTCCAAAGCCTCCACATCCACTTGGTAGTGTGGCGACCAGAATTGTGCGCAGTATTCCAAGTCGAACTTACCGACCACATTGATCCCACGCTTCTACGCTTCTAGTATCGGAAGCTCGTTGCCCTCCAGAACTGGAGGGGACTAAAAAGCAAAGAATTAGATCGTTTTGGGGATGAAGGGAGTGGCTGGAGGAGGTGGGGCAGAATAGAAGGCCAGAGGTAGGCCGGAGCTAAGGAGGAATTGACAAAGACGTCTCGGTCACAAGAGAAAGGGAGAGTTAATGATGGCGTTAAGGACTAAAGGGAGTATTAATGGTGGTGTTAAGGACTAAAGGAAGAGTTAATGGTGGCGTTAAGGACTGAAGGGAGTATTATTGGTGGCGTTAAGGACTAAAGGAAGAGTTAATGGTGGCGTTAAGGACTAAAGGGAGTATTAATGGTGGTGTTAAGGACTAAAGGAAGAGTTAATGGTGGCGTTAAGGACTAAAGGGAGTATTAATGGTGGTGTTAAGGACTAAAGGAAGAGTTAATGGTGGCATTAAGGACTAAAGGGAGTATTAATGGTAGTGTTAAGGACTAAAGGAAGAGTTAATGGTGGCGTTAAGGACTAAAGGGAGTATTAATGGTGGTGTTAAGGACTAAAGGAAGAGTTAATGGTGGCATTAAGGACTAAAGGGAGTATTAATGGTGGTGTTAAGGACTAAAGGAAGAGTTAATGGTGGCGTTAAGGACTGAAGGGAGTATTATTGGTGGCGTTAAGGACTAAAGGAAGTGTTAATGGTGGCGTTAAGGACTAAAGGGAGTATTAATGGTGGTGTTAAGGACTAAAGGAAGAGTTAATGGTGGCGTTAAGGACTAAAGGGAGTATTAATGGTGGTAAGGACTAAAGGAAGTGTTAATGGTGGTGTTAAGGACTAAAGGGGGTGTTAACATAAGAACCTAAGAACTAGGAGCAGGAGTAGGCCATCTGGCCCCTCGAGCCTGCTCCACCATTCAGTGAGATCATGGCTGATCTTTTGTGGACTCAGCTCCACTTTCCGGCCCGAACACCATAACCCTTAATCCCTTTATTCTTCAAAAAACTATCTATCTTTATCTTAAAAACATTTAATGAAGGAGCCTCAACTGCTTCACTGGGCAAGGAATTCCATAGATTCACAACCCTTTGGGTGAGGAAGTTCCTCCTAAACTCAGTCCTAAATCTACTTCCCCTTATTTTGAGGCTATGTCCCCTAGTTCTGCTTTCACCCGCCAGTGAAAACAACCTGCCCGCATCTATCCTATCTATTCCCTTCATAATCTTATATGTTTCTATAAGATCCCCCCTCATCCTTCTAAATTCCAACGAGTACAGTCCCAGTCTACTCAACCTCTCCTCGTAATCCAACCCCTTCAGCTCTGGGATTAACCTAGTGAATCTCCTCTGCACACCCTCCAGCACCAGTACGTCCTTTCTCAGGTAAGGAGACCAAAACTGAACACAATACTCCAGGTGTGGCCTCACTAACACCTTATACAATTGCAGCAAAACCTCCCTAGTCTTAAACTCCTTCCCTCTAGCAATGAAGGACAAAACTCTATTCGCCTTCTTAATCACCTGCTGCACCTGCAAACCAACTTTTTGCGACTCATGCACTAGCACACCCAGGTCTCTCTGCACAGCAGCATGTTTAAATCTTTGATCATTTAAATAATAATCCCTTTTGCTGTTATTCCTACCAAAATGGATAACCGCACATTTGTCAACATTGTATTCCATCTGCCAGACCCTAGCCCATTCACTTAGCCTATCCAAATCCTTCTGCAGACTTCCAGTAGCCTCTGCACTTTTTGCTTTACCACTTATCTTAGTGTCGTCTGCAAACTTGGACACATTGCCCTTGGTCCCCAACTCCAAATCATCTATGTAAATTGTGAACAATTGTGGGCCCAACACTGATCCCTGAGGGACACCACTAGCTACTGATTGCCAACCAGAGAAACACCCATTAATCCCCACTCTTTGCTTAACGGTAACGTTAAGGACTAAAGGGAGTGTTAACGGTATCGTTAAGGACTAACATAGAACATAGAACGATACAGCGCAGTACAGGCCCTTCGGCCCACGATGTTGCACCGAAACAAAAGCCATCTAACCTACACTATGCCATTATCATCCATATGTTTATCCAATAAACTTTTAAATGCCCTCAATGTTGGCGAGTTCACTACTATTGCAGGTGGGGCATTCCACGGCCTCACTACTCTTTGCGTAAAGAACCTACCTCTGACCTCTGTCCTATATCTATTACCCCTCAGTTTAAAGTTATGTCCCCTCGTGCCAGCCATTTCCATCCGCGGGAGAAGGCTCTCACTGTCTACCCTATCCAACCCCCTGATCATTTTGTATGCCTCTATTAAGTCTCCTCTTAACCTTCTTCTCTCCAACGAAAACAACCTCAAGTCCATCAGCCTTTCCTCATAAGATTTTCCCTCCATACCAGGCAACATCCTGGTAAATCTCCTCTGCACCCGCTCCAAAGCCTCCACGTCCTTCCTATAATGCGGTGACCAGAACTGTACGCAATACTCCAAATGCGGCCGTACCAGAGTTCTGTACAGCTGCAACATGACCTCCCGACTCCGGAACTCAATCCCTCTACCAATAAAGGCCAACACTCCATAGGCCTTCTTCACAACCCTCTCAACCTGGGTGGCAACTTTCAGGGATCTATGTACATGGACACCTAGATCCCTCTGCTCATCCACACTTTCAAGAACTTTACCATTAGCCAAATATTCCGCATTCCTGTTATTCCTTCCAAAGTGAATCACCTCACACTTCTCTACATTAAACTCCATTTGCCACCTCTCAGCCCAGCTCTGCAGCTTATCTATATCCCTCTGTAACCTGCTACATCCTTCCACACTATCGACAACACCACCGACTTTAGTATCGTCTGCAAATTTACTCACCCACCCTTCTGCGCCCTCCTCTAGGTCATTGATAAAAATGACAAACAGCAACGGCCCCAGAACAGATCCTTGTGGTACGCCACTTGTGACAGAACTCCATTCTGAACATTTCCCATCAACCACCACCCTCTGTCTTCTTTCAGCTAGAGGATGTTATTGATGGGATATTTACGATGGGCTGAATTGGCAGCTTTTGTGGATGTCCTCCTCTTTACCTCACGCAAACCCGCCATGCTCAACCCAGGAGCAGGACGGTCATTCAATTAAACTATGTGCTCACTGTCCCGCAACACCTTTTGCAATTGCTTTGTGAAGTAAACTCTATTTATTGAGCACCCGAGTGTCTTGTTTTCTTCTCACTTCGCAGCCTTTGACGTTCCCAAGTCGGGGATACGCGTGGGAGGCGGAGGAGGCCTTCCAGGCTCTCCCGGGCCTCTTGCGCCGCGCGACCAGGGCTTGGCAGCACGACGGCCCAACTCTGTTGACCGCCCGCCTCCCTCGTAATGAGGGATCGTTAACGTTCAGCCGGGCGGTGGGGGGGGGGGGGGGGGGGAAGGGGGCAGACGGCGCCCTCAGTTCGATGCCTCGGGAACCTCTCGGCAGTGCGGCGCTCCCTCAGTACCCGCTGTGAAAGGCCTCGTCCGGGCAGCCTAACGCACAGCCGGCAATGGCCACATGATGGGAATCGGGGCAGGTCTTGGGGGGGGCGGGGGGGGTTCCCCCCCCTGGCGGTGGCCATTTTGGACGCCAACCTGGCCTCTCGAACCTTGGCCACGCCGTGAGAGGGGCCTTTTTTTCCCGGCCGTCTCTGCGAACCCCACCCCCCCCGCTCCCTGGTGGCCATCTTCGGCGTGGACCCGACGACCTAAACATTGGCCGTAGGGTGGGGCTGAAACAGCGATGGGTGCCTTCTCCTTTTACTCAGCCGCCCCACGGCGGCGGCCATCTTGAGTTGGCGCCCCGGACGTTGGCCGCGCGACCGGGTTGATGGGGAGGGGAGGGACGACAACGGAGCTGTCACGCAGGTCACGGTCCCCGCCACGTCCGGTGGGTGGACGACTGGACGGACATGGTCTCTGGGGCCGAGCGTGACCGGGGTCGAAGGTCGAGGGCTCGGTTGGCCAACCCCGACCCCTCGGACCGGCAATGGGGAGGGTGGGACACGGCCGAACGTAGCCGGACTCAGACCTCCGTCCACCTCCCCTCCAATGGGGAGTGGGGGGGGGGCAAAGAAAACGTGGGGGACCGTGGGTTTTAGCCCCTTTAAACCCACATAATAAACTTGACCAATGGGGAGGCTGCTTTCAAATAGAGCGGAGGACCTGTTTTGAAAGGCGGGCGCCGATTGGTGGAGACCCCACGTGGGAGGCCGGCCAATGGGAGCGGGGCGTGGCGTGAGGGGCGGCCCGACCAATGGCGGCGCGGCGGAAGGGGGCGGCCAGGCCAATGGGGATTGCGGGGCGCTGAGGCGGGTGACGCGTGGGGAGCAGCCGGTGACGCGAAGGGAGGGGGCGGAGCCGGTGACGCGCGGACCGACCCAGCTGAGCTCGAGCGGCGGCTGTTGGGCCTCGCGCGCGGCGGCCGTTGGGATTCGAATCGAGCGGCCGTTGGTCGGGGGCGCGGCCGGTTGCCGGGGAGACACCGCCGGGAGCGCGCCTGAGGTCTGGCGGCTGATTGGCGGGGGTGGGGGGGGGGGGGGGAGGGGGCGCCGCCTCCCTCTTAAAGAGACAGGACACTCCCTTAAAGGGACCCACCCCCAACAAAAGTGCCCCCCACCCCCACATTGGAATCCCGGATCCGCGCTTCCACACCCCCCCCCCCCCACCCACATTCCCGCCCCTCCTCCCGAAAGTAACCCGCCAAACCCGGGTTGACCGAAGAGCGGCCATTTTGTCCCCCCCCCCCGCACTTTCCGCCGTCACGTTCCGGCAAGGGAGGGCGGGGAAAATCGGCCAACGGGGCGGCCGTCCATCTCCCTTTAGTCCGATGGCATCCATTCCCCCCCCCCCCCACCCCCTTGCACCGGGTTGCCGAATCGGATTCCAACCTCTTCCCTCCCCTCTGCCCCCCCCACCCCCCCCACACCCATTGGCGAGGGGAGGGGAGACGGGCAAGTTGGCGTGGCGGCGTCAGCAACTCAGGACTTGGGTGGGCCTGTCGGGAAGGTTGACGCGATTGGCGACGACCCCGATTTGGGTGGGGGGGGGGGGGCATGAGGAGTTTGGGGCCTAGAGCCAATCGGGAGCGAGAGGAGAAGGGATGTGTGGGGGGGCGGGGGGGGTTTGCGGTCAGTTTGGGCTTGACCGTTGGCCAAATTGACGTGTTTTTTTTTTTCTTCCCCTCTCTACCTTTTGTCTCCTCCGCAGAGTCGACCCCGGGCCTGATCGGGGAGGGTGCGATGGCGGAGAGCGAGGCTTCGAGCGGGAGCCGGGCCCCCCCCGGCCCTCAGGCCTACCAGTGCCTGGAGTGCGGCAAGAGCTTCAAGTGGTCGTCCCGGCTGGCCCACCACCAGCGTAGCCATACTGGCGAGCGGCCCTACAAGTGCTCCGAGTGCGGCAAGGCCTTCAAGGGCTCGTCGGCGCTGCTGTACCACCAGCGCGGGCACACCGGCGAGAGGCCCTACAAGTGCTCCGAGTGCGGGAAGGCCTTCAAGAGGGCCTCGCTGCTGTCCGTCCACCAGAGCGTCCACACGGGCGCCCGGGTTTTCCGCTGCGCCCTGTGCGGCCTGACCTTCAAGTGGTCCTCCCACTACCAGTACCACCTGCGCCAACACACCGGGGAGCGGCCCTACGCCTGCTCGGAGTGCGGCAAGGCCTTCCGCAACTCCTCCAGCCTCTCGCGGCACCGGCGGGTACACACGGGGGCCCGGCCCTACCCCTGCGAGCTCTGCGGCAAGGCCTTTGCCCAGTCCGCCAACCTCCGGCAGCACCAGCGCACCCACTCGGGCGAGAGGCCGTACCGCTGCGGCGAGTGCGGGCGGGCCTTCACCCACTCCTCCAACCTCCTGCTCCACCGCCGCACCCACGCGGGGCAGCGCGCCCACCGGTGCCCCCTCTGCGCCAAGTCCTTCGCCACCCCGGCCTACCTGCAGCGCCACCTCCGCTGCCACGCTGGCCAGGCCGCGGCCGCCCTCCCGCCGCCGGAGGAGGCCCCGCCGGCCGTGGCGGGCGAGGTGGTGGTGGAGGCCGCCTGCCCGCTGCTGCCCCACCCCAGCCCCGCCGACGAGACGCCCTACAAGTGCGCCATCTGCGAGCGCAGCTTCGCCCAGCTGGCGGGCGTGCTGGCCCACCAGCGCGGCCACACTGCCGAGCAGCGGCTGGTGCAGGCCGAGGCGGAGGTGACCTGTGCGGCCCCGCCTCCCCCGCCCCCCCTCCCTCCTCCCCCGGCCCCTCCCGCGCCCGCCGCGCCGCCGCCGCCCGAACGGGGCCGCCCTTACCAGTGCGCAGACTGCGGCAAGGCCTTCAAGGGCTCGTCGGGCCTCCGCTACCACCAGCGCGGGCACACCGGCGAGAGGCCCTACAAGTGCTCGGAGTGCGGCAAGGCCTTCAAGAGGGCCTCGCTGCTGTCCGTCCACCAGCGCGTCCACACGGGCGCCCGGGTCTTCCGCTGCGCCCTGTGCGGCCTGACCTTCAAGTGGTCCTCCCACTACCAGTACCACCTGCGCCAACACACCGGGGAGCGGCCCTACGCCTGCTCGGAGTGCGGCAAGGCCTTCCGCAACTCCTCCAGCCTCTCGCGGCACCGGCACCTCCACACGGGGGCCCGGCCCTACCCCTGCCAGCTCTGCGGCAAGGCCTTTGCCCAGTCCTCCAACCTGCGGCAGCACCAGCGCACCCACACGGGCGAGCGCCCCTACGCCTGCGCCGAGTGCGGCAAAACCTTCACCCACTCCTCCAACCTGCTGCTCCACCGCCGCACCCACTCGGCCCAGCGCCCGCACGCCTGCCCGGTCTGCGCCAAGTCCTTTGCCGTGGCCTCCTACCTGCAGCGCCACCTGCGTACCCATGCCGCCGAGGCGCCGCCCCAGCCCGCGGCCCTGCCGCCGCCCCCCGCCCTCCAGGGGCTCCAGGCCCTGCCCACCATCCAGATCATCCACACCGTGCAGTCGTTGCCAACCGTCCAGCTAGTGCAAACCTTCTGAGAGCACGCGCCAGCCTAGGGCACCAAGTGACGTCAGCGTACACCACCAACCCCCCCCTCCATTGCATCTCCTCCTCAAACGATAAAGCACCCATTGATCGGTGCCCATTCATTGCTTTGCATTCCCCCCCCCCCCCTCACCACTCAAACCCCCCCCCCCCCAGACCCTTCTCCCCAGTGCCTCGCTCTTTCCAACGATGAAGTGACGGGCCGCCGGGCCAACTTCCCGCCACGTGTGAGCCAGGGACGAACGTCACCGATTTCCACATACTTTACAAGTTTGGAGCTTCAGGGCGAGGGAATCGGCTGCTTGGGACCGCAGAATGGAAAGCTCCTGGCCCTTGCGCAAGCGCACATCCCGTGCGTCGTGGGTCCTGATGGGTGCATCCAATGTCGCCCCACGTGCCTGCGTGGAGACTCGTCACTTCTCTGCCATGCCTCGCTCCCGCCAACAAAATCCGCCAGAGAGCTGAGTGAGGCCGAGCGCACCCGTCCCACCTCCAGCCCCTCATCGGCGAACGGTCAAATATCGACAATTTCCACAGAGGATAAAAGGGCGAGCTTCGCACCGAGGCAGTCTGTGGACTTTACAAGTTTGGAGCTTCGCACCGAGGCAGTCTGTGGACTTTACAAGTTTGGAGCTTCGCACCGAGGCAGTCTGTGGACTTTACAAGTTTGGAGCTTCGCACCGAGGCAGTCTGTGGACTTTACAAGTTTGGAGCTTCGCACCGAGGCAGTCTGTGGACTTTACAAGTGTGGAGCTTCGCACTGATACAGTCTGTGGACTTTACAAGTTTGGAGCTTCGCACTGATACAGTCTGTGGACTTTACAAGTTTGGAGCTTCGCACCGAGGCAGTCTGTGGACTTTACAAGTTTGGAGCTTCGCACCGAGGCAGTCTGTGGACTTTACAAGTTTGGAGCTTCGCACTGAGGCAGTCTGTGGACTTTACAAGTGTGGAGCTTCGTACCGAGGCAGTCTGTGGACTTTACAAGTTTGGAGCTTCGCACTGATACAGTCTGTGGACTTTACAAGTTTGGAGCTTT
Source organism: Scyliorhinus torazame (assembly GCF_047496885.1). NCBI lineage: Eukaryota > Metazoa > Chordata > Chondrichthyes > Carcharhiniformes > Scyliorhinidae > Scyliorhinus > Scyliorhinus torazame. Next base: position 80,833,293 of record NC_092729.1, read on the forward strand.
GCACTGATACAGTCTGTGGACTTTACAAGTGTGGAGCTTCGTACCGAGGCAGTCTGTGGACTTTACAAGTTTGGAGCTTCGCACTGATACAGTCTGTGGACTTTACAAGTTTGGAGCTTTGCACTGATACAGTCTGTGGACTTTACAAGTGTGGAGCTTCGCACCGAGGCAGTCTGTGGACTTTACAAGTGTGGAGCTTCGTACCGAGGCAGTCTGTGGACTTTACAAGTTTGGAGCTTCGCACTGATACAGTCTGTGGACTTTACAAGTTTGGAGCTTTGCACTGATACAGTCTGTGGACTTTACAAGTTTGGAGCTTCGTACCGAGGCAGTCTGTGGACTTTACAAGTTTGGAGCTTTGCACTGATACAGTCTGTGGACTTTACAAGTTTGGAGCTTTGCACTGATACAGTCTGTGGACTTTACAAGTGTGGAGCTTCGCACCGAGGCAGTCTGTGGACTTTACAAGTTTGGAGCTTTGCACTGATACAGTCTGTGGACTTTACAAGTTTGGAGCTTCGCACCGAGGCAGTCTGTGGACTTTACAAGTGTGGAGCTTCGCACCGAGGCAGTCTGTGGACTTTACAAGTGTGGAGCTTCGCACCGAGGCAGTCTGTGGACTTTACAAGTTTGGAGCCTGATGCCGACGCAATCCGTGTACGTTTGGAGATTCACACTGAGGGGGTTGATGGACTTGTCAGGATTGGAGTTTCGCGCTGGCGGGAATCTGTTGCGGCTTTATTGGGAGCGGCCCCACCCCCCTCTCGCCCAACCACCCCCTCCACCCGCCCCGCTAGTCGCCCTCAGAAGCTGAGGAGCGAAGATTGCCGAGTTCTGCGTGCTACATTCTGAAGGGCTCTCCTGTTCCGTGCTGAGGAATATTAGCAGGATGTGCCGGATAGTTAATGTCCAGCCCCCTACGCCAGGATTCGCTGTCGGGCCCTTCCTCTCTGTCCCACTCCCTGGCTCCGCACCTCTCAGTCACTCCCTTCTCCCCCCCGTGCTGTTCCTGCCCTGGGAGTGTTTGATGGGGACAGTGTAGAGGGAGCTTTACTCTGTATCTAACCCCGTGCTGTACCTGTCCTGGGAGTGTTTGATGGGGACAGTGTAGAGGGAGCTTTACTCTGTATCTAACCCCATGCTGTACCTGTCCTGGGAGTGTTTGATGGGGACGGTGTAGAGGGAGCTTTACTCTGTATCTAACCCCGTGCTGTACCTGTCCTGGGAGTGTTTGATGGGGACAGTGTAGAGGGAGCTTTACTCTGTATCTAACCCCGTGCTGTACCTGTCCTGGGAGTGTTTGATGGGGACAGTGTAGAGGGAGCTTTACTCTGTATCTAACCCCGTGCTGTACCTGTCCTGGGAGAGTTTGATGGGGACAGTGTAGAGGGAGCTTTACTCTGTATCTAACCCCGTGCTGTACCTGTCCTGGGAGTGTTTGTTGGGGACAGTGTAGCGTGAGCTTTACTCTGTATCTAACCCCGTGCTGTACCTGTCCTGGGAGTGTTTGATGGGGACAGTATAGAGGGAGCTTTACTCTGTATCTAACCCCGTGCTGTACCTGTCCTGGGAGTGTTTGATGGGGACAGTGTAGAGGGAGCTTTACTCTGTATCTAACCCCGTGCTGTACCTGTCCTGGGAGTGTTTGTTGGGGACAGTGTAGCGTGAGCTTTACTCTGTATCTAACCCCGTGCTGTACCTGTCCTGGGAGTGTTTGATGGGGACAGTGCAGAGGGAGCTTTACTCTGTATCTAACCCCGTGCTGTACCTGTCCTGGGAGTGTTTGATGGGGACAGTGTAGAGGGAGCTTTACTCTGTATCTAACCCAGTGCTGTACCTGTCCTGGGAGTGTTTGATGGGGACAGTGTAGAGGGAGCTTTACTCTGTATCTAACCCCGTGCTGTACCTGTCCTGGGAGTGTTTGATGGGGACAGTGTAGAGGGAGCTTTACTCTGTATCTAACCCAGTGCTGTACCTGTCCTGGGAGTGTTTGATGGGGACAGTGTAGAGGGAGCTTTACTCTGTATCTAACCCCGTGCTGTACCTGTCCTGGGAGTGTTTGATGGGGACAGTGTAGAGGGAGCTTTACTCTGTATCTAACCCCGTGCTGTACCTGTCCTGGGAGTGTTTGATGGACACAGTGTAGAGGGAACTTTACTCTGTATCTAACCCTGTGCTGTACCTGTCCTGGGAGTGTTTGATGGGGACAGTGTAGAGGGAGCTTTACTCTGTATCTAACCCCGTGCTGTACCTGTCCTGGGAGTGTTTGATGGGGACAGTGTAGAGGGAGCTTTACTCTGTATCTAACCCAGTGCTGTACCTGTCCTGGGAGTGTTTGATGGGGACAGTGTAGAGGGAGCTTTACTCTGTATCTAACCCCGTGCTGTACCTGTCCTGGGAGTGTTTGATGGGGACAGTGTAGAGGGAGCTTTACTCTGTATCTAACCCCGTGCTGTACCTGTCCTGGGAGTGTTTGATGGACACAGTGTAGAGGGAGCTTTACTCTGTATCTAACCCTGTGCTGTACCTGTCCTGGGAGTGTTTGATGGGTCAGTGTAGAGGGAGCTTTACGCTGTATCTAACCCCGTGCTGTACCTGTCCTGGGAGTGTTTGATGGACACAGTGTAGAGGGAACTTTACTCTGTATCTAACCCCGTGCTGTGCCTGTCCTGGGAGTGTTTGATGGGGACAGTGTAGAGGGAGCTTTACTCTGTATCGAACCCCGTGCTGTACCTGTCCTGGGAGTGTTTGATGGACACAGTGTAGAGGGAGCTTTACTCTGTATCTAACCCCGTGCTGTACCTGTCCTGGGAGTGTTTGATGGGGACAGTGTAGAGGGAGCTTTACTCTGTATCTAACCCCGTGCTGTACCTGTCCTGGGAGTGTTTGATGGGGACAGTGTAGAGGGAGCTTTACTCTGTATCTAACCCCGTGCTGTACCTGTCCTGGGGGAGTTTGATGGGGACAGTGTAGAGGTAGCTTTACTCTGTATCTAACCCCGTGCTGTATCTGTCCTGGGAGTGTTTGATGGGGACAGTGTAGAGGGAGCTTTACTCTGTTTCTAACCCCGCGCTGTACCTGTCCTGCGAGTGTTTGATGGGGACAGTGTCGAGGGAGCTTTACTCTGTATCTAACCCCGTGCTGTACCTGTCCTGGGAGTGTTTGATGGGGACAGCATAGAGGGAGCTTTACTCTGTATCTAACCCCGTGCTGTACCTGTCCTGGGAGTGTTTGATGGGGACAGTGTCGAGGGAGCTTTACTCTGTATCTAACCCCGTGCTGTACCTGTCCTGGGAGTGTTTGATGGGGACAGTGTAGAGGGAGCTTTACTCTGTTTCTAACCCCGCGCTGTACCTGTCCTGGGAGTGTTTGATGGGGAGGGTGAGATGGTTCCGGTAGCTCCGAGATTCTGAGGGAGGGCAGCATGTGAACGCTGAGGGAATGGCAGGTACTGATGTAGATGCTGTTTTGTGTGTGTGCTGTTTGCTCTGTTAATATTAAACAAAATTGTAAACGCTGACAGTTATTCCCGTGTATCTTTTTTCCACCTTCTCCCTCTTCCTTCTCTCTCGATGTCCCCTTTTCTCGAAGCTCAGCACTTCCTTCTGCCCAGGAGTCCCCATTCAGATCTGACCCCTCGCACATTCTCCCCCACTCCCCGCGGGAGCGAGTCCCACATTCTCCCCACTCCCCGTGGGAGCGAGTCCCACATTCTCCCCCACTCCCCGTGGGAGCGAGTCCCACATTCTCCCCACTCCCCGTGGGAGCGAGTCCCACATTCTCCCCCACTCCCCGCGGGAGAGAGTCCCACATTCTCCCCACTCCCCGCGGGAGCGAGTCCCACATTCTCCCCCACTCCCCGTGGGAGCGAGTCGCACATTCTCCCCCACTCCCCGCGGGAGCGAGTCCCACATTCTCCCCACTCCCCGTGGGAGCGAGTCCCACATTCTCCCCCCACTCCCCGTGGGAGCGAGTCCCACATTCTCCCCACTCCCCGTGGGAGCGAGTCCCACATTCTCCCCCACTCCCCGCGGGAGCGAGTCCCACGTTCTCCCCACTCCCCGTGGGAGCGAGTCCCACATTCTCCCCATTCCCCGTGGGAGCGAGTCCCACATTCTCCCCCACTCCCCGTGGGAGCGAGTCCCACGTTCTCCCCACTCCCCGTGGGAGCGAGTCCCACATTCTCCCCATTCCCCGTGGGAGCGAGTCCCACATTCTCCCCCACTCCCCGTGGCAGCGAGTCCCACATTCTCCCCCACACTCTGTGGGAGCGAGTCCCACATTCTCCCCCACTCCCCGCAGGAGCGAGTCCCACATTCTCCCCCACTCCCCGTTGGAGCGAGTCCCACATTCTCCCCCACTCCCTGTGGGAGCGAGTCCCACATTCTCCCCACTCCCTGTGGGAGCGAGTCCCACATTCTCCCCCACTCCCCGCGGGAGCGAGTCCCACGTTCTCCCCCACTCCCGGTGGGAGCGAGTCCCACATTCTCCCCCTCTCCCCGTGGGAGCGAGTCCCACATTCTCCCCACTCCCTGTGGGAGCGAGTCCCACATTCTCCCCCACTCCCTGTGGGAGCGAGTCCCACATTCTCCCCACTCCCCGTGGGAGCGAGTCCCACATTCTCCCCCACTCCCCGCGGGAGCGAGTCCCACGTTCTCCCCCACTCCCGGTGGGAGCGAGTCCCACATTCTCCCCCTCTCCCCGTGGGAGCGAGTCCCACATTCTCCCCACTCCCTGTCGGAGCGAGTCCCACATTCTCCCCCACTCCCCGTGGGAGCGAGTCCCACATTCTCCCCCACTCCCCGTGGGAGCGAGTCCCACATTCTCCCCCACTCCCCGTGGGAGCGAGTCCCACATTCTCCCCCACTCCCCGTGGGAGCGAGTCACACGTTCTCCCCACTCCCCGCGGGAGCGAGTCCCTCATTCTCCCCCACTCCCCGTGGGAGCGAGTCCCACGTTCTCCCCACTCCCCGTGGAACGAGTCCCACATTCTCCCCCACACCCTGTGGGAGCGAGTCCCACATTCTCCCCCACTCCCCGTGGGAGCGAGTCCCACATTCTCCACACTCCCCGTGGGAGTGAGTCCCACATTCTCCCCCACTCCCCGTGGGAGCGAGTCCCACATTCTCCCCCACTCTCTGTGGGAGCGAGTCCCACATTCTCCCCACTCCCCGCGGGAGCGAGTCGCACATTCTCCCCCACTCCCCGTGGGAGGGAGTCCCACATTCTCCCCACTCCCCGCGGGAGCGAGTCCCACATTCTCCCCCACTCCCCGTGGGAGCGAGTCCCACATACTCCCCCTCTCCCCGTGGGAGCGAGTCCCACATTCTCCCCACTCCCTGTGGGAGCGAGTCCCACATTCTGCCCCACTCCCCGTGGGAGCGAGTCCCACATTCTCCCCCACTCCCCGTGGGAGCAAGTCCCACATTCTCCCCCACTCCCCGTGGGAGCGAGTCCCACATTCTCCCCCACTCCCCGTGGGAGCGAGTCCCACATTCTCCCCATTCCCCGTGGGAGCAAGTCCCACATTCTCCACGACTCCCCGTGGGAGCGAGTCCCACATTCTCCCCCACTCCCCGTGGGAGCGAGTCCCACATTCTCCCCCACTCCCCGTGGGAGCGAGTCCCACATTCTCCCCCACTCCCCGTGGGAGCGAGTCCCACATTCTCCCCCACTTCCCGTGGGAGCGAGTCCCACATTCTCCCCCTCACCCCGTGGGAGCGAGTCCCACATTCTCCCCACTCCCTGTGGGAGCGAGTCCCACATTCTCCCCCACTCCCCGCGGGAGCGAGTCCCACATTCTCCCCCACTCCCTGTGGGAGCGAGTCCCACATTCTCCCCACTCCCCATGGGAGCGAGTCCCACATTCTCCCCCACTCCCCGTGGGAGCGAGTCCCACATTCTCCCCCACTCCCCTTGGGAGCGAGTCCCACATTCTCCCCCACTCCCCGTGGGAGCGAGTCCCACATTCTCCCCCATTCCCCGTGGGAGCGAGTCCCACATTCTCCCCCACTCCCCTTGGGAGCGAGTCCCACATTCTCCCCCACTCCCCGTGGGAGCGAGTCCCAGATTCTCCCCCACTCCCCGTGGGAGCGAGTCCCACATTCTCCCCCACTCCCCGTGGGAGCGAGTCCCACATTCTCCCCCACTCCCCGTGGGAGCGAGTCCCACATTCTCCCCCACTTCCCGTGGGAGCGAGTCCCACATTCTCCCCCTCACCCCGTGGGAGCGAGTCCCACATTCTCCCCACTCCCTGTGGGAGCGAGTCCCACATTCTCCCCCACTCCCCGCGGGAGCGAGTCCCACATTCTCCCCGCTCCCCGTGGGAGTGAGTCCCACATTCTCCCCACTCCCCGTGGGAGCGAGTCCCACATTCTCCCCACTCCCCGTGGGAGCAAGTCCCACATTCTCCCCCACTCCCCGTGGGAGCGAGTCCCACATTCTCCCCCACTCCCCGCGGGAGCGAGTCCCACATTCTCCCCCACTCCCTGTGGGAGCGAGTCCCACATTCTCCCCACTCCCCGTGGGAGCAAGTCCCACATTCTCCCCCACTCCCCGTGGGAGCGAGTCCCACATTCTCCCCCACTCCCCTTGGGAGCGAGTCCCACATTCTCCCCCACTCCCCGTGGGAGCGAGTCCCCCATTCTCCCCCACTCCCCGTGGGAGCGAGTCCCACATTCTCCCCCACTCCCCGTGGGAGCGAGTCCCACATTCTCCCCCACTCCCCGTGGGAGCGAGTCCCACATTCTCCCCCACTTCCCGTGGGAGCGAGTCCCACATTCTCCCCCTCACCCCGTGGGAGCGAGTCCCACATTCTCCCCACTCCCTGTGGGAGCGAGTCCCACATTCTCCCCCACTCCCCGCGGGAGCGAGTCCCACATTCTCCCCCACTCCCTGTGGGAGCGAGTCCCACATTCTTCCCACTCCCCGTGGGAGCGAGTCCCACATTCTCCCCCACTCCCCGTGGGAGCGAGTCCCACATTCTCCCCCATTCCCCTTGGGAGCGAGTCCCACATACTCCCCCACTCCCCGTGGGAGCGAGTCCCACATTCTCCCCCATTCCCCGTGGGAGCGAGTCCCACATTCTCCCCCACTCCCCTTGGGAGCGAGTCCCACATTCTCCCCACTCCCCGTGGGAGCGAGTCCCACATTCTCCCCCACTCCCCGTGGGAGCGAGTCCCACATTCTCCCCCACTCCCCGTGGGAGCGAGTCCCACATTCTCCCCCACTCCCCGTGGGAGCGAGTCCCACATTCTTCCCCACTTCCCGTGGGAGCGAGTCCCACATTCTCCCCCTCACCCCGTGGGAGCGAGTCCCACATTCTCCCCACTCCCTGTGGGAGCGAGTCCCACATTCTCCCCCACTCCCCGCGGGAGCGAGTCCCACATTCTCCCCCACTCCCTGTGGGAGCGAGTCCCACATTCTCCCCACTCCCCGTGGGAGCGAGTCCCACATTCTCCCCCACTCCCCGTGGGAGCGAGTCCCACATTCTCCCCCACTCCCCTTGGGAGCGAGTCCCACATTCTCCCCCACTCCCCGTGGGAGCGAGTCCCACATTCTCCCCCACTCCCCGTGGGAGCGAGTCCCACATTCTCCCCCACTCCCCGTGGGAGCGAGTCCCACATTCTCCCCCACTCCCCGTGGGAGCGAGTCCCACATTCTCCCCCACTTCCCGTGGGAGCGAGTCCCACATTCTCCCCCTCACCCCGTGGGAGTGAGTCCCACATTCTCCCCACTCCCTGTGGGAGCGAGTCCCACATTCTCCCCCACTCCCCGCGGGAGCGAGTCCCACATTCTCCCCCACTCCCTGTGGGAGCGAGTCCCACATTCTCCCCACTCCCCGTGGGAGCGAGTCCCACATTCTCCCCCACTCCCCGTGGGAGCGAGTCCCACATTCTCCCCCACTCCCCGTGGGAGCGAGTCCCACATTCTCCCCCATTCCCCGTGGGAGCGAGTCCCACATTCTCCCCCACTCCCCTTGGGAGCGAGTCCCACATTCTCCCCCACTCCCCGTGGGAGCGAGTCCCACATTCTCCCCCACTCCCCGTGGGAGCGAGTCCCACATTCTCCCCCACTCCCCGTGGGAGCGAGTCCCACATTCTCCCCCACTTCCCGTGGGAGCGAGTCCCACATTCTCCCCCTCACCCCGTGGGAGCGAGTCCCACATTCTCCCCACTCCCTGTGGGAGCGAGTCCCACATTCTCCCCCACTCCCCGCGGGAGCGAGTCCCACATTCTCCCCCACTCCCTGTGGGAGCGAGTCCCACATTCTCCCCACTCCCCGTGGGAGCAAGTCCCACATTCTCCCCCACTCCCCGTGGGAGCGAGTCCCACATTCTCCCCCACTCCCCTTGGGAGCGAGTCCCACATTCTCCCCCACTCCCCGTGGGAGCGAGTCCCACATTCTCCCCCACTCCCCGTGGGAGCGAGTCCCACATTCTCCCCCACTCCCCGTGGGAGCGAGTCCCACATTCTCCCCCACTCCCCGTGGGAGCGAGTCCCACATTCTCCCCCACTTCCCGTGGGAGCGAGTCCCACATTCTCCCCCTCACCCCGTGGGAGCGAGTCCCACATTCTCCCCACTCCCTGTGGGAGCGAGTCCCACATTCTCCCCCACTCCCCGCGGGAGCGAGTCCCACATTCTCCCCCACTCCCTGTGGGAGCGAGTCCCACATTCTTCCCACTCCCCGTGGGAGCGAGTCCCACATTCTCCCCCACTCCCCGTGGGAGCGAGTCCCACATTCTCCCCCATTCCCCTTGGGAGCGAGTCCCACATACTCCCCCACTCCCCGTGGGAGCGAGTCCCACATTCTCCCCCACTCCCCGTGGGAGCGAGTCCCACATTCTCCCCCACTCCCCGTGGGAGCGAATCCCACATTCTCCCCCACTCCCCGTGGGAGCGAGTCCCACATTCTCCCCCACTCCCCGTGGGAGCGAGTCCCACATTCTCCCCCACTCCCCGTGGGAGCGAGTCCCACATTCTCCCCCACTTCCCGTGGGAGCGAGTCCCACATTCTCCCCCTCACCCCGTGGGAGCGAGTCCCACATTCTCCCCACTCCCTGTGGGAGCGAGTCCCACATTCTCCCCCACTCCCCGTGGGAGCGAGTCCCACATTCTCCCCCACTCCCCGTGGGAGCGAGTCCCACATTCTCCCCCACTTCCCGTGGGAGCGAGTCCCACATTCTCCCCCTCACCCCGTGGGAGCGAGTCCCACATTCTCCCCACTCCCTGTGGGAGCGAGTCCCACATTCTCCCCCACTCCCCGCGGGAGCGAGTCCCACATTCTCCCCCACTCCCTGTGGGAGCGAGTCCCACATTCTCCCCACTCCCCGTGGGAGCGAGTCCCACATTCTCCCCCACTCCCCGTGGGAGCGAGTCCCACATTCTCCCCCACTCCCCTTGGGAGCGAGTCCCACATTCTCCCCCACTCCCCTTGGGAGCGAGTCCCACATTCTCCCCCACTCCCCGTGGGAGCGAGTCCCACATTCTCCCCCACTCCCCGTGGGCGCGAGTCCCACATTCTCCTCACTCCCTGTGGGAGCGAGTCCCATATTCTCCCCCACTTCCCGTGGGAGCGAGTCCCACATTCTCCCCACTCCCCGTGGGAGCGAGTCCCACATTCTCCCCACGCCCCGTGGGAGCGAGTCCCACATTCTCCCCCACTCCCCGTGGGAGCGAGTCCCACATTCCCCCCGTGGGAGCGAGTATGGGTCTAACCGAGGGATACAGAGACCAGGACTGTGCACGGTGCTCCGAGTGTGGGTCTAACCGAGGGATACAGAGACCAGGACTGTGCACGGTGCTCCGAGTGTGGGTCTAACCGATGGATACGGAGACCGGGACTGTGTATGGTGCTCCGAGTGTGGGTCTAACCGAGGGATACGGAGACCAGACCTATACACGGTGCTCCGAGTGTGGGTCTAACCGAGGGATACGGAGACCGGGACTGTGCACGGTGCTCCCAGTGTGGGTCTAACCGAGGGATACGGATACCGGGACTGTGCACGGTGCTCCGAGTGTGGGTCTGACCGAGGGATAGGGAGACCGGGACTGTGCACGATGCTCCGAGTGTGCATCTAACCGAGGAATACGTTGACCGGGACTGTGCATGGTGCTCCGAGTGTGGGTCTAACTGAGGGATATGGAGACCGGGACTGTGCACGGTGCTCCGAGTGTGGGTCTAACCGAGGGATACGGAGACCGGGACTGTGCACGGTGCTCCAAGTGTGGCTCTATCCGACGGATACAGAGACCATGACTGTGCACGGTGCTCCGAGTGTGGGTCTGACCGAGAGATATGGTGACCGGGACTGTGCATGGTCCTCCGAGTGTGGGTCTGACCGAGGGATACGGAGACCGGGACTGTGCACGGTGCTCCGAGTGTGGGTCTAACCGAGGGATAGGGAGAGCGGGACTGTGCACCGTGCTCCGAGTATGGGTCTAACCGAGGGATATGGAGACTGGAATTGTGCACGGTGATCCGAGTGTGGGTCTGACCGAGGAATACGGAGACCGGGACTGTGCACGGTGCCCCGAGTGTGGGTCTAACCGAGGGATACAGAGACCAGGACTGTGCACAGTGCTCCGAGCAGGGATCTAACCGAGGGATATGGAGACTGGAACTGTGCACGGTGCTCCGAGTGTGGGTCTAACCGAGGTATACGGAGACCGGGACTGTGCACGGTGCTCCAATTGTGGGTCTAACCGAGGGATAGGGAGACCGGGACTGCGCACGGTGCTCCGAGTGTGGGTCTAACCGAGGGATATGGAGACCGGGACTGTGCACGGTGCTCCGACTGTGGGTCTAACCGAGGAATACGGAGACCGGGACTGTTCAGGTGATCCCAGTGTGGGTCTGTCCGACGTTTACCGAGACCGGGACTGTGCACGGTGCTCCGAGCGTGGGTCTAACCGAGGGATATGGAACTGGAATTGTGCACGGTGCTCCGATTGTGGGTCTAACTGAGGGATACGGAGACCGGGACTGTGCACGGTGCTCTACGTGTGGGTCTGACCGAGGAATATGGAGACCGGGACTGTACACGGTGCCCCGAGTGTGGGTCTGACCGAGGGATACAGAGACCAGGACTGTGCACAGTGCTCCGAGCAGGGATCTAACCGAGGGATATGGAGACTGGAACTGTGCACGGTGCTCCGAGTGTGGGTCTAACCGAGGGACACGGAGGCCGGGACTGTGCACGGTGCTCCGAGTGTGGGTCTAACCGAGGGACACGGAGGCCGGGACTGTGCACGGTGCTCCGAGTGTGGTTCTAACCAACGGATACGGAGACCGGGACTGTGCACGATGCTCCGAATGTGGGTCTAACCGAGGGATATGGAGACCGGGACTGTGCACGGTGCTCCGCGTGTGGGTCTGACCGAGGGATACGGAGACCGGGACTGTGCACGGTGCTCCGAGTGTGGGTCTAACCGAGGGATACGGAGACCGAGACTGTGCACGGTGCCCCGAGTGTGGGTCTCACCGAGGGATACGAAGACCGGGACTGTGCACGGTGCTCCGAGTGTGGGTCTGACCGAGGGACACGGAGACTGGGACTGTGCACGGTGCTCCGAGTGTGGGTCTAACCGAGGAATATGGAGACCAGAACTGTGCACGCTGCTCCGAGTGTGGGTCTAACTGAGGGATACGGAGACCGGGACTGTGCACGGTGCTCCGAGTGTGGGTCTGACCGAGGGATACGGAGACCGGGACTGTGCACGGTGCTCCGAGTGTGGGTCTGACCAAGGGATACGGAGACCGGGACTGTGCACGGTGCTCCGAGTGTGGGTCTAACCGAGGGATACGGCGACCGGGACTGTGCACGGTGCTCCGACTGTGGTTCTAACCGAGGGATAGGGAGACCGGGACTGTGCACGGTGATTCGTGTGTGGGTCTAACCGACGGATACGGAGACCGGGACTGTGCACGGTGCTCCGAGTGTTGGTCTGACCGAGGGATACGGACACCGGGACTGTGCACGATGCTCTGAGTGTGGGTCTAACCGAAGGATACGGAGACCGGGACTGTGCATGGTGTCGGAGTGTGGGTCTAACCGAGGGATACGGTGATCGGGACTGTGCACAGTGCTACGAGTGTGGGTTTACCCGAGGGATATGGAGACTGGAACTGTGCACGGTGCTCCAAGTGTGGGTCTAACCGAGGGATACAGAGTCCCGGACTGTGCACGGTGCTCCAAGTGTGGGTCTATCAGACGGATACAGAGACCATGACTGTGCACGGTTCTCTGTGTGTGGGTCTAACCGAGGGATATGGAGACTGGAACTGTGCACGGTGCTCCGAATGTGGGTCTGACCGAGGGATACGGAGACCGGGACTGTGCACGGTGCTCTGAGTGTGGGTCTAACCGAGGGATACGGAGACCGGGACTGTGCACGGTGCTCCGAGTGTGGGTCTGACCGAGGGATACGGAGACCGGGACTGTGCACGGTGCTCCGAGTGTGGGTCTGACCGAGGGATACGGAGACCGGGACTGTGCACGGTGCTCTGAGTGTGGGTCTAACCGAGGGATACGGAGACCGGGACTGTGCACGGTGCTCCGAGTGTGGGTCTGACCGAGGGATACGGAGACCGGGACTGTGCACGGTGCTCTGATTGTGGGTCCAACCGAGGGATACGGAGACCGGGACTGTGCACGGTGCTCCGACCGTGGGTCTAACCGAGGGATATGGAGACCGGGACTGTGCACGGTGCTCTACGTGTGGGTCTGACCGAGGAATATGGAGACCGGGACTGTACACGGTGCCCCGAGTGTGGGTCTAACCGAGGGATACGGCGTCCGGGACTGTGCACGGTGCTCCGAGTGTGGTTCTAACCAACGGATACGGAGACCGGGACTGTGCACGATGCTCCGAATGTGGGTCTAACCGAGGGATATGGAGACCGGGACTGTGCACGGTGCTCCGCGTGTGGGTCTGACCGAGGGATACGGAGACCGGGACTGTGCACGGTGCTCCGAGTGTGGGTCTAACCGAGGGATACGGAGACCGAGACTGTGCACGGTGCCCCGAGTGTGGGTCTCACCGAGGGATACGAAGACCGGGACTGTGCACGGTGCTCCGAGTGTGGGTCTGACCGAGGGACACGGAGACTGGGACTGTGCACGGTGCTCCGAGTGTGGGTCTAACCGAGGAATATGGAGACCAGAACTGTGCACGCTGCTCCGAGTGTGGGTCTAACTGAGGGATACGGAGACCGGGACTGTGCACGGTGCTCCGAGTGTGGGTCTGACCGAGGGATACGGAGACCGGGACTGTGCACGGTGCTCCGAGTGTGGGTCTGACCAAGGGATACGGAGACCGGGACTGTGCACGGTGCTCCGAGTGTGGGTCTAACCGAGGGATACGGCGACCGGGACTGTGCACGGTGCTCCGACTGTGGTTCTAACCGAGGGATAGGGAGACCGGGACTGTGCACGGTGATTCGTGTGTGGGTCTAACCGACGGATACGGAGACCGGGACTGTGCACGGTGCTCCGAGTGTTGGTCTGACCGAGGGATACGGACACCGGGACTGTGCACGATGCTCTGAGTGTGGGTCTAACCGAAGGATACGGAGACCGGGACTGTGCATGGTGTCGGAGTGTGGGTCTAACCGAGGGATACGGTGATCGGGACTGTGCACAGTGCTACGAGTGTGGGTTTACCCGAGGGATATGGAGACTGGAACTGTGCACGGTGCTCCAAGTGTGGGTCTAACCGAGGGATACAGAGTCCCGGACTGTGCACGGTGCTCCAAGTGTGGGTCTATCAGACGGATACGGAGACCATGACTGTGCACGGTTCTCTGTGTGTGGGTCTAACCGAGGGATATGGAGACTGGAACTGTGCACGGTGCTCCGAATGTGGGTCTGACCGAGGGATACGGAGACCGGGACTGTGCACGGTGCTCTGAGTGTGGGTCTAACCGAGGGATACGGAGACCGGGACTGTGCACGGTGCTCCGAGTGTGGGTCTGACCGAGGGATACGGAGACCGGGACTGTGCACGGTGCTCCGAGTGTGGGTCTGACCGAGGGATACGGAGACCGGGACTGTGCACGGTGCTCTGAGTGTGGGTCTAACCGAGGGATACGGAGACCGGGACTGTGCACGGTGCTCCGAGTGTGGGTCTGACCGAGGGATACGGAGACCGGGACTGTGCACGGTGCTCTGATTGTGGGTCCAACCGAGGGATACGGAGACCGGGACTGTGCACGGTGCTCCGACCGTGGGTCTAACCGAGGGATATGGAGACCGGGACTGTGCACGGTGCTCCGAGTGTGTGTCTAATCGAGGGTGACGGAGACCTGGACTGTGCACGGTGCTCCGAATGTGGGTCTAAACGAGGGATACGGAGACCGGGACTGTGCACGGTGCTCCGAGTGTGGGTCTGACCGAGGGATACGGAGAACGGGACTGTGCACGGTGCTCCGAGTGTGGGTCTAACCGAGGGATACGGAGACCGGGACTGTGCACGGTGCTCCGAATGTGGGTCTACCCGAGGGATATGGAGACCGGGACTGTGCACGGTGCTCCGAGTGTGGGTCTAACCGAGGGATACAGAGACCGGGACTGTGCACGGTGCTCTGAGTGTGGGTCTAACCGAGGGATACGGAGACCGGGACTGTACACGGTGCGCCGAGTGTGGGTCTAACCGAGGGATACAGAGTCCGGGACTGTGCACGGTGCTCTGAGTGTGGGTCTAACCGAGGGATACGGAGACCGGGACTGTGCACGGTGCTCCGAGTGTGGGTCTAATCGAGGGTTACGGAGACCGGGACTGTGCACGGTGCTCCGAATGTGGGTCTACCCGAGGGATACGGAGACTGGGACTGTGCTCGGTGCTCCGAGTGTGGGTCTAACCGAGGGATACGGAGACCGGGACTGTGCACGGTGCTCCGAGTGTGGGTCTAACCGAGGAAATGGAGACTGGGACTGTGCACGGTGCTCCGAGTGTGGGTCTAACCGAGGGATACGGAGACCGGGGCTGTGCACGGTGCTCGGAGTGTGGGTCTAACCGAGGGATACGGAGACCGGGATTGTGCACGGTGCTCCGAGTGTGGGTCTGACCGAGGGATACGGAGACCGGGACTGTGCACGGTGCTCGGAGTGTGGGTCTAACCGAGGGATACGGAGACCGGGACTGTGCACGGTGCTCCGAGTGTGGGTCTAACCGAGGGATACGGAGACCGGGACTGTGCATGGTGCTCCGAGTGTGGGTCTAACCGAGGGAAACGGAGACCGGGACTGTGCACGGTGCTCCGAGTGTGGGTCTGACCGAGGGATACGGAGACCGGGACTGTGCACGGTGCTCCGAGTGTGGGTCTGACCGAGGGATACGGAGACCGGGACTGTGCACGGTGCCCCGAGTGTGGGTCTCACCGATGGATACGGAGACCGGGACTGTGCACGGTGCTCCGCGTGTGGGTCTAACCGAGGGATACGGAGACCGGAACTGTGCACGGTTCTCCGCGTGTGGGTCTAACCGAGGGATACGGAGACCGGGACTGTGCACGGTGCTCCGTGTGTGTGTCTAATCGAGGGTTAGGGAGACCGGGACTGTGCGCGGTGCTCCGAGTGTGGGTCTAACCGGGGGATACGGAGACCGGGACTGTGCACGGTGCTCCAAGTGTGGGTCTAACAGGGGGATATGGAGACCGGGACTGTGCACGGTGCTCCAATTGTGGGTCTAACCGAGGGATAGGTAGACCGGGACTGCGCACGGTGCTCCGAGTATGGGTCTAACCGAGGGATATGGAGACCGGGACTGTGCACGGTGCTCCGACTGTGGGTCTAACCGAGGGATATGGAGACTGGAACTATGCACGGTGCTCCGAGTGTGGGTCTAACCGAGGGATACAGAGACCGGGACTGTGCACGGTGCTCCGAGTGTGGGTCTAACAGAGGGATTGGGAGACCGGGACTGTGCACGGTGCTCCGAGTGTGGGTCTAACCGAAGGATACAGAAACCGGAACCGTGCACAGTGCTCCGAGTGTGGATCTAACCGAGGGATACGGAGACCGGGACTGTGCACGGTGCTCCGAGTGTGGGTCTAACCAAGGGATACGGAGAGCGGGACTGTACACGGTGCTCCAAGTGTGGGTCTGACCGAGGGATACGTAGACCGGGACTGTGCACGGTGCTCCCAGTGTGGGTCTAACCGAGGGACACCGAGACCGGGACTGTGCACGGTGCTCGAAGTGTGGGTCTAACCGAGGGATACGGAGACCGGGACTGTACACGGTGCTCCGAGTGTGGGTCTGACCGAGGGATACGTAGACCGGGACTGTGCACGGTGCTCCGAGTTTGGGTCTGACCGAGGGATACGGAGACCGGGACTGTGCACGGTGCTCCGAGTGTGGGTCTGACCGAGGGATACGGAGACCGGGACTGTGCACGGTGCTCCGAGTGTGGGTCTAACCGAAGGATACAGAAACCGGAACTGTGCACAGTGCTCCGAGTGTGGATCTAACCGAGGGATACGGAGACCGGGACTGTGCACAGTGCTCCGAGTGTGGGTCTAACCAAGGGATACGGAGACCGGGACTGTACACGGTGCTCCAAGTGTGGGTCTGACCGAGGGATACGTAGACCGGGACTGTGCACGGTGCTCCCAGTGTGGGTCTAACCGAGGGATACCGAGACCGGGACTGTGCACGGTGCTCGAAGTGTGGGTCTAATCGAGGGATACGGAGACCGGGACTGTACACGGTGCTCCGAGTGTGGGTCTGACCGAGGGATACGTAGACCGGGACTGTGCACGGTGCTCCGAGTGTGGGTCTGACCGAGGGATACGGAGACCGGGACTGTGCACGGTGCTCCGAGTGTGGGTCTGACCGAGGGATACGGAGACCGGAACTGTGCGCGGTGCTCCGAGTGTGGGTCTGACCGAGGGATATGGAGACCGGAACTGTGCACGGTGCTCCGAGTGTGGGTCTAACCAAGGGATACGGAGACCGGGACTGTGCACGGTGCTCCGAGTGTGGGTCTAACCAAGGGATACGGAGACCGGGACTGTGCACGGTGCTCCGAGTGTGGGCCTAACCGAGGGATACGGAGACCGGGACTGTGCACGGTGCTCCGAGTGTGGGTCTAACCAAGGGATACGGAGACCGGGACTGTACACGGTGCTCCAAGTGTGGGTCTGACCGAGGGATACGTAGACCGGGACTGTGCACGGTGCTCCCAGTGTGGGTCTAACCGAGGGATACCGAGACCGGGACTGTGCACGGTGCTCGAAGTGTGGGTCTAACCGAGGGATACGGAGACCGGGAATGTGCACGGTGCTCCGAGTGTGGGTCTGACCGAGGGATACGGAGACCGGGAATGTGCACGGTGCTCCGAGTGTGGGTCTGACCGAGGGATACGGAGACCGGGACTGTGCACGGTGCTCCGAGTGTGGGTCTGACCGAGGGATACGGAGACCGGAACTGTGCGCGGTGCTCCGAGTGTGGGTCTGACCGAGGGATATGGAGACCGGAACTGTGCACGGTGCTCCGAGTGTGGGCCTAACCGAGGGATACGGAGACCGGGACTGTGCACGGTGCTCCGAGTATGTGTCTAACCCAGGGACACGGAGACCGGGACTGTGCACGGTGCTCCGAGTGTGGGTCTAACAGGGGGATATGGAGACCGGGACTGTGCACGGTGCTCCGAGTGTGGGTCTGACCGAGGGATACGGAGACCGGGACTGTGCACGGTGCTCCGAGTCTGGGTCTGACCGAGGGATAGGGAGACCGGGACTGTGCACAGTACTCCGAGTGTGGGTCTAACCGAGGGATACGGAGACCGGGACTGTGCACGGTGCTCCGAGTGTGGGTCTGACCGAGGGATACGGAGACCGGGACTGTGCACGGTGCTCCGAGTGTGGGTCTGACCGAGGGATACGGAGACCGGAACTGTGCGCGGTGCTCCGAGTGTGGGTCTGACCGAGGGATATGGAGACCGGAACTGTGCACGGTGCTCCGAGTGTGGGCCTAACCGAGGGATACGGAGACCGGGACTGTGCACGGTGCTCCGAGTGTGGGTCTAACCGAGGGATACGGAGACCGGGACTGTGCACGTTGCTCCGAATGTGGGTCTGACCGAGGGATACGGTGACCGGGACTGTGCACGGTGCTCCGAGTGTGGGTCTAACCGAGGGTTACGAAGACCGGGACTGTGCACGGTGCCCCGAGTGTGGGTCTCACCGAGGGATACGAAGACCGGGACTGTGCACGGTGCTCCGAGTGTGGGTCTAACCGAGGGATACGGAGACCGGGACTGTGCACGGTGCTCCGAGTGTGGGTCTGACCGAGGGATACGGATACCGGGACTGTGCACGGTGCTCCGAGTGTGGGTCTGACTGAGGGATACGGAGACCGGGACTGTGCACAGTGCTCCGAGTGTGGGTCTGACCGAGGGATACGGAGACCGGGACTGTGCACGGTGCTCCGTGTGTGGGTCTGACCGATGGATACGGAGACCGGGGCTGTGCACGGTGCTCCGAGTGTGGGTCTGACCGAGGGATACGGAGACCGGGACTGTGCACGGTGCTCCGAGTGTGGGTCTGACCGAGGGATACGGAGACCGGGACTGTGCACGGTGCTCTGAGTGTGGGTCTAACCGAGGGATACGGAGACCGGGACTGTGCACGGTGCTCTGATTGTGGGTCCAACCGAGGGATACGGAGACCGGGACTGTGCACGGTGCTCCGACCGTGGGTCTAACCGAGGGATATGGAGACCGGGACTGTGCACGGTGCTCCGAGTGTGTGTCTAATCGAGGGTGACGGAGACCGGGACTGTGCACGGTGCTCCGAATGTGGGTCTAACCGAGGGATACGGAGACCGGGACTGTGCACGGTGCTCCGAGTGTGGGTCTGACCGAGGGATACGGAGAACGGGACTGTGCACGGTGCTCCGAGTGTGGGTCTAACCGAGGGATACGGAGACCGGGACTGTGCACGGTGCTCCGAATGTGGGTCTACCCGAGGGATATGGAGACCGGGACTGTGCACGGTGCTCCGAGTGTGGGTCTAACCGAGGGATACAGAGACCGGGACTGTGCACGGTGCTCTGAGTGTGGGTCTAACCGAGGGATACGGAGACCGGGACTGTACACGGTGCGCCGAGTGTGGGTCTAACCGAGGGATACAGAGTCCGGGACTGTGCACGGTGCTCTGAGTGTGGGTCTAACCGAGGGATACGGAGACCGGGACTGTGCACGGTGCTCCGAGTGTGGGTCTAATCGAGGGTTACGGAGACCGGGACTGTGCACGGTGCTCCGAATGTGGGTCTACCCGAGGGATACGGAGACTGGGACTGTGCTCGGTGCTCCGAGTGTGGGTCTAACCGAGGGATACGGAGACCGGGACTGTGCACGGTGCTCCGAGTGTGGGTCTAACCGAGGAAATGGAGACTGGGACTGTGCACGGTGCTCCGAGTGTGGGTCTAACCGAGGGATACGGAGACCGGGGCTGTGCACGGTGCTCGGAGTGTGGGTCTAACCGAGGGATACGGAGACCGGGATTGTGCACGGTGCTCCGAGTGTGGGTCTGACCGAGGGATACGGAGACCGGGACTGTGCACGGTGCTCCGAGTGTGGGTCTAACCGAGGGATACGGAGACCGGGACTGTGCACGGTGCTCCGAGTGTGGGTCTAACCGAGGGATACGGAGACCGGGACTGTGCATGGTGCTCCGAGTGTGGGTCTAACCGAGGAAAACGGAGACCGGAACTGTGCACGGCGCCCCGAGTGTGGGTCTAACCGAGGGATA
This sequence comes from Scyliorhinus torazame, assembly GCF_047496885.1. Lineage (NCBI taxonomy): Eukaryota > Metazoa > Chordata > Chondrichthyes > Carcharhiniformes > Scyliorhinidae > Scyliorhinus > Scyliorhinus torazame. The sequence goes on from NC_092729.1 coordinate 80,853,049, forward strand.
GGGAGACCGGGACTGTGCACGGTGCTCCGAATGTGGGTCTGACCGAGGGATACGGAGACCGGGACTGTGCACGGTGCTCCGAGTGTGGGTCTGACCGAGGGATACGGAGACCGGGACTGTGCACGGTGCCCCGAGTGTGGGTCTCACCGATGGATACGGAGACCGGGACTGTGCACGGTGCACCGCGTGTGGGTCTAACCGAGGGATACGGAGACCGGAACTGCGCACGGTTCTCCGCGTGTGGGTCTAACCGAGGGATACGGAGACCGGGACTGTGCACGGTGCACCGTGTGTGTGTCTAATCGAGGGTTAGGGAGACCGGGACTGTGCGCGGTGCTCCGAGTGTGGGTCTAACCGGGGGATACGGAGACCGGGACTGTGCACGGTGCTCCAAGTGTGGGTCTAACAGGGGGATACGGAGACCGGGACTGTGCACGGTGCTCCAATTGTGGGTCTAACCGAGGGATAGGTAGACCGGGACTGCGCACGGTGCTCCGAGTATGGGTCTAACCGAGGGATACGGAGACCGGGACTGTGCACGGTGCACCGAGTGTGGGTCTGACCGAGGGATATGGAGACCGGGACTGTGCACGGTGCTCCGAGTGTGGGTCTAACCGAAGGATACAGAAACCGGAACTGTGCACAGTGCTCCGAGTGTGGATCTAACCGAGGGATACGGAGACCGTGACTGTGCATGGTGCTCCGAGTGTGGGTCTAACCAAGGGATACGGAGAGCGGGACTGTACACGGTGCTCCAAGTGTGGGTCTAACCGGGGGATACGGAGACCGGGACTGTGCACGGTGCTCCAAGTGTGGGTCTAACAGGGGGATACGGAGACCGGGACTGTGCACGGTGCTCCGACTGTGGGTCTAACCGAGGGATATGGAGACTGGAACTATGCACGGTGCTCCGAGTGTGGGTCTAACCGAGGGATACAGAGACCGGGACTGTGCACGGTGCTCCGAGTGTGGGTCTAACAGAGGGATTGGGAGACCGGGACTGTGCACGGTGCTCCGAGTGTGGGTCTAACCGAAGGATACAGAAACCGGAACTGTGCACAGTGCTCCGAGTGTGGATCTAACCGAGGGATACGGAGACCGTGACTGTGCATGGTGCTCCGAGTGTGGGTCTAACCAAGGGATACGGAGAGCGGGACTGTACACGGTGCTCCAAGTGTGGGTCTGACCGAGGGATACGTAGACCGGGACTGTGCACGGTGCTCCCAGTGTGGGTCTAACCGAGGGACACCGAGACCGGGACTGTGCACGGTGCTCGAAGTGTGGGTCTAACCGAGGGATACGGAGACCGGGACTGTACACGGTGCTCCGAGTGTGGGTCTGACCGAGGGATACGTAGACCGGGACTGTGCACGGTGCTCCGAGTTTGGGTCTGACCGAGGGATACGGAGACCGGGACTGTGCACGGTGCTCCGAGTGTGGGTCTGACCGAGGGATACGGAGACCGGGACTGTGCACGGTGCTCCGAGTGTGGGTCTAACCGAAGGATACAGAAACCGGAACTGTGCACAGTGCTCCGAGTGTGGATCTAACCGAGGGATACGGAGACCGGGACTGTGCACGGTGCTCCGAGTGTGGGTCTAACCAAGCGATACGGAGACCGGGACTGTACACGGTGCTCCAAGTGTGGGTCTGACCGAGGGATACGTAGACCGGGACTGTGCACGGTGCTCCCAGTGTGGGTCTAACCGAGGGATACCGAGACCGGGACTGTGCACGGTGCTCGAAGTGTGGGTCTAACCGAGGGATACGGAGACCGGGACTGTACACGGTGCTCCGAGTGTGGGTCTGACCGAGGGATACGTAGACCGGGACTGTGCACGGTGCTCCGAGTGTGGGTCTGACCGAGGGATACGGAGACCGGGACTGTGCACGGTGCTCTGAGTGTGGGTCTGACCGAGGGATACGGAGACCGGGACTGTGCACGGGGCTCCGAGTGTGGGTCTGACCGAGGGATATGGAGACCGGAACTGTTCACCGTGCTCCGAGTGTGGGCCTAACCGAGGGATACGGAGACCGGGACTGTGCACGGTGCTCCGAGTATGTGTCTAACCCAGGGACACGGAGACCGGGACTGTGCACGGTGCTCCGAGTGTGGGTCTAACAGGGGGATATGGAGACCGGGACTGTGCACGATGCTCCAAGTGTGGGTCTGACCGAGGGATACGGAGACCGGGACTGTGCACGGTGCTCCGAGTGTGGGTCTGACCGAGGGATAGGGAGACCGGGACTGTGCACAGTGCTCCGAGTGTGGGTCTAACCGAGGGATACGGAGACCGGGACTGTGCACGGTGCTCCGAGTGTGGGTCTGACCGAGGGATACGGAGACCGGGACTGTGCACGGTGCTCCGAGTGTGGGTCTGACCGAGGGATACGGAGACCGGAACTGTGCGCGGTGCTCCGAGTGTGGGTATGACCGAGGGATATGGAGACAGGAACTGTGCACGGTGCTCCGAGTGTGGGCCTAACCGAGGGATACGGAGACCGGGACTGTGCACGGTGCTCCGAGTGTGGGTCTAACCGAGGGATACGGAGACCGGGACTGTGCACGGTGCTCCGAGTGTGGGCCTCACCGAGGGTTACGAAGACCGGGACTGTGCACGGTGCCCCGAGTGTGGGTCTCACCGAGGGATACGAAGACCGGGACTGTGCACGGTGCTCCGAGTGTGGGTCTAACCGAGGGATACGGAGACCGGGACTGTGCACGGTGCTCCGAGTGTGGGTCTGACCGAGGGATACGGAGACCGGGACTGTGCACGGTGCTCCGAGTGTGGGTCTGACCGAGGGATATGGAGACCGGGACTGTGCACAGTGCTCCGAGTGTGGGTCAGACCGAGGGATACGGAGACCGGGACTGTGCACGGTGCTCCGTGTGTGGGTCTAACCGATGGATACGGAGACCGGGGCTGTGCACGGTGCTCCTAGTGTGGGTCTGACCGAGGGATACGGAGACCGGGACTGTGCACGGTGCTCCGAGTGTGGGTCTAACCGATGCAAACAGAGACCGGGACTGTGCACGGTGCTGCGAGTGTGGGTCTGACCGAGGGATAGGGAGACCGGGACTGTACACGGTGCTCCGAGTGTCGGTCTGACCGAGGGATACGGAGACCGGGACTGTGCACGGTGCTCCGAGTGTGGGTCTAACCGACGCATACGGAAACCGGGACTGTGCACGGTGCTCCGAGTGTGGGTCTGACCGAGGGATGGGGAGACCGGGACTGTACACGGTGCTCCGAGTGTGGGTCTAACCGATGGATACAGAGACCGTGACTGTGCACGGTGCTCCGAGTGTGGGTCTAACCGACGGATACGGAGACCGGGTCTGTGCAAGGTGCTCCGAGTGTGGGTCTACCCGAGGGATACGGAGACCGGGACTGTGCACGGTGCTCCGAGTGTGGGTCTAACCGACGGATACGGAGACCGGGTCTGTGCAAGGTGCTCCGAGTGTGGGTCTGACCGAGGGATACGGAGACCGGGACTGTGCACGGTGCTCCGAGTGTGGGTCTAACCGACGGATACGGACCGGGACTGTGCACGGTGCTCCGAGTGTGGGTCTAACCGAGGGATACAGTGACCGGGACTGTGCAAGGTGCTCCGAGTGTGGGTCTAACCGAGGGATACGGAGACCGGGACTGTGCACGGTGCTCCGAGTGTGGGTCTAACCGAGGGATACTGAGACCGGGACTGTGCACGGTACTCCGAGTGTGGATCTTTCTGAGGGAAACGGAGACCGGGTCTGTGCATGGTGCTCAGAGTGTGGGTCTAAACGAGGGACACGGAGACCGGGACTGTGCACGGTGCTCCGAGTGTGGGTCTAACTGAGGGATATGGAGACCGGGACTGTGCACTGTGCTCAGAGAGTGGGTCTAACTGAGGTATACGGAGACGGGGACTGTGCACAGTGCTCCGAGCGGGGGTCTAACCGAGGGATACGGAAACCGGGACTGTGCACGGTGCTCCGAGTGTGGGTCTAACCAAGGAATATGGAGACTGGAACTGTGCACGGTGCTCCGAGTGTGGGTCTAACTGAGGGATACGTAAAACCGGGTCTGTGCACGGTGCACCGAGTGTGTGTTTAACCGAGGGATACAGAGACCGGAACTGTGCACGGATTGATTCAGGATCTCATAGTTAGGGATCCTCTCGGAAGGAGCGATCACAATATGGTGGAATTTAAAATTCAGATGGAGGGTGAGAAGGTAAAATCAAGCACGAGTGTTTTGTGCTTAAACAAAGGAGATTACAATGGGATGAGAGAAGAACTATCTAAGGTAGACTGGGAGCAAAGACTTTATGGTGAAACAGTTGAGGAACAGTGGAGAACCTTCCAAGTGATTTTTCACAGTGCTCAGCAAAGGTTTATACCAACAAAAAGGAAGGATGGTAAAAAGAGGGAAAATCGACCGTGGATATCTAAGGAAATAAGGGAGAGTATCAAATTGAAGGAAAAAACATTCAAAGTAGCAAAGATCACTGGGAGACTAGAGGACTGGGAAATCTTTAGGGGGCAACAGAAAGCTACTAAAAAAGCTATAAAGAAGAGTAAGATAGATTATGAGAGTAAACTTGCTCAGAATATAAAAACAGATAGTAAATGTTTCTCCAAATATATAAAGCAGAAAAGAGTGGCTAAGGTAAATATTGGTCCTTTAGAGGATGAGAAGGGAGATTTAATAATGGGAGATGAGGAAATGGCTGAGGAACTGAACAGGTTTTTTGGGTCGGTCTTCACAGTGGAAGACACAAATAACATGCCAGTGACTGATGGAAATGAGGCAATGACAGGTGAGGACCTTGAGAGGATTGATATCACCAAGGAGGTAGTGATGGGCAAGCTAATGGGGCTAAAGGTAGACAAGTCTCCTGGCCCTGATGGAATGCATCCCAGAGTGCTAAAAGAGATGGCTAGGGAAATTGCAAATGCACTAGTGATAATTTACCAAAATTCACTAGACTCTGGGGTGGTCCCGGCGGATTGGAAATTAGCAAACGTGACACCACTGTTTAAAAAAGGAGGTAGGCAGAAAGTGGGTAATTATAGGCCAGTGAGCTTAACTTCGGTAGTAGGGAAGATGCTGGAATCTACCATCAAGGAAGAAATAGCGAGGCATCTGGATGGAAATTGTCCCATTGGACAGACGCAGCATGGGTTCATAAAGGGCAGGTTGTGCCTAACTAATTTAGTCGAATTTTTTGAGGACATTAACTGTGCGGTAGATAACGGGGAGCCAATGGATGTGGTATATCTGGATTTCCAGAAAGCCTTTGACAAGGTGCCACACAAAAGGTTGTTGCATAAGATAAAGATGCATGGCATTAAGGGTAAAGTAGGAGCATGGATAGAGGATTGGTTAATTAATAGAAAGCAAAGAGTGGGGATTAATGGGTGTTTCTCTGGTTGGCAATCAGTAGCTAGTGGTGTCCCTCAGGGATCAGTGTTGGGCCCACAACTGTTCACAATTTACATAGATGATTTGGAGTTGGGGACCAAGGGCAATGTGTCCAAGTTTGCAGACGACACTAAGATAAGTGGTAAAGCAAAAAGTGCAGAGGCTACTGGAAGTCTGCAGAGGGATTTGGATAGGCTAAGTGAATGGGCTAGGGTCTGGCAGATGGAATACAATGTTGACAAATGTCAGGTTATCCATTTTGGTAAGAATAACGGCAAAAGGGATTATTATTTAAATGATAAAATATTAAAACATGCTGCTGTGCAGAGAGACCTGGGTGTGCTAGTGCATGAGTCGCAAAAAGTTGGTTTTCAGGTGCAACAGGTGATTAAGAAGGCAAATGGAATTTTGTCCTTCATTGCTAGAGGGAAGGAGTTTAAGACTAGGGAGGTTATGCTGCAATTGTATAAGGTGTCAGTGAGGCCACACCTGGAGTATTGTGTTCAGTTTTGGTCTCCTTACTTGAGAAAGGACGTACTGGCACTGGAGGGTGTGCAGAGGAGATTCACTAGGTTAATCCCAGAGCTGAAGGGGTTGGATTACGACGAGAGGTTGAGTAGACTGGGACTGTACTCGTTGGAATTTAGAAGGATGAGGGGGGATCTTATAGAAACATATAAGATTATGAAGGGAATAGATAGGATAGATGCGGGCAGGTTGTTTCCACTGGCGGGTGAAAGCAGAACTAGGGGGCATAGCCTCAAAATAAGGGGGAGTAGATTTAGGACTGAGTTTAGGAGGAACTTCTTCACCCAAAGGGTTGTGAATCTCTGGAATTCCTTGCCCAGTGAAGCAGTAGAGGCTCCTTCATTAAATGTTTTTAAGATAAAGATAGATAGTTTTTTGAAGAATAAAGGGATTAAGGGTTATGGTGTTCAGGCCGGAAAGTGGAGCTGAGTCCACAAAAGATCAGCCATGATCTCATTGAATGGTGGAGCAGGCTCGAGGGGCCAGATGGCCTACTCCTGCTCCTAGTTCTTATGTTCTTATGCTCCGAGGGTGGGTCTAACCGAGGGATACGGGGACCGGGACTGTGCACGGTGCTCCGAGTGTGGGTCTAACCGAGTGATACGGAGACCGGGACTGTGCACGGTGCTCCGAGTGTGGGCCTGACCGAGGGATACGGAGACAGGGACTGTGCACGGTGCTCCGAGTGTGGGTCTGACCGAGGGATACAGAGACCGGGACTGTGCACTGTGCTCCGAGTGTGGGTCTGACCGAGGGATACAGAGACCGGGACTGTGCACAGTGCTCCGAGTGTGCGTCTAATCGAGGGATAGGGAGACCGGGACTGTACACGGTGCTCCGAGTCTGGGTCTAACCAAGGGATACGGAGACTGGGACTGTGCACGGTGCTCCGAGTGTGGTTCTGACCGAGGGATACAGAGACCGGGACTGTGCACGGTGCTCCGAGTGTGGGTCTGACCAAGGGATACAGAGACCGGGACTGTGCACTGTGCTCCGAGTGTGGGTCTGACCGAGGGATACAGAGACCGGGACTGTGCACGGTGCTCCGAGTGTGCGTCTAATCGAGGGATAGGGAGACCGGGACTGTACACGGTGCTCCGAGTCTGGGTCTAACCAAGGGATACGGAGACTGGGACTGTGCACGGTGCTCCGAGTGTGGTTCTGACCGAGGGATACGCAGACCGGGACTGTGCACGGTGCTCCGAGTGTGGGTCTAACCGAGGGATACGGAGACCGGGACTGTGCACGGTGCTCCGAGTGTGGGTCTGACCGAGGGATACGGAGACCGGGACTGTGCACGGTGCTCCGAGTGTGGGTCTGACCGAGGGATACGGAGACCGGGACTGTGCACGGTGCTCCGAGTGTGGGTCTGACCGAGGGATAGCGAGACCGGGACTGTGCACGGTGCTCCGAGTGTGGGTCTAACCGAGGGATACGGAGACCGGGACTGTGCACGGTGCTCCGAGTCTGGGTCTAACCGAGGGATACGGAGACCGGGACTGTGCACGGTGCTCCGAGTGTGGGTCTCACCGAGGGATACGGAGACCGGGACTGTGCACGGTGCTCCGAGTCTGGGTCTAACCGAGGGATACGGAGACCGGGACTGTGCACAGTGCTCCGAGTGTGGGTCTGACCGAGGGATACGGAGACCGGGACTGTGCACGGTGCTCCGAGTGTGGGTTTAACCGAGGGATACGGAGACCGGGACTGTGCACGGTGCTCCGAGTGTGGGTCTAACCGAGGAATACAGAGACCGGGACTGTGCACGGTGCTCCGAGTGTGGGTCTAACCGAGGGATACGGAGACCGGGACTGTGCACGGTGCTCCGAGTGTGGGTCTAACCGAGGGACACGGAGACCGGGACTGTGCACGGTGCTCCGAGTGTGGGTCTGACCGAGGGATACAGAGACCGGGACTGTGCACTGTGCTCCGAGTGTGGGTCTGACCGAGGGATACAGAGACCGGGACTGTGCACGGTGCTCCGAGTGTGCGTCTAATCGAGGGATACGGAGACGGGGACAGTGCACGGTGCTCCGAGTGTGGGTCTAACCGAGGGATACGGAGACCGGGACTGTGCACGGCGCTCCGAGTGTGGGTCTAACCGAGGGATACGGAGACTGGGATTGAGAACGGTGCTCCAAGTGTGGGTCTGACCGAGGGATACGGAGACCGGGACTGTGCACGGTGCTCCGAGTGTGGGTCTGACCGAGGGATCCGGAGATCGGGACTGTGCACGGTGCTCCGAGTGTGGGCCTAACCGAGGGATACGGGGACCGGGACTGTGCACGGTGCTCCGAGTGTGGGTCTAACCGAGGGATACAGAGACCGGGACTGTGCACGGTGCTCTGAGTGTGGGTCTGACCGAGGGATACAGAGACCGGGACTGTGCACGGTGCTCTGAGTGTGGGTCTGACCGAGGGATACAGAGACCGGGACTGTGCACGGTGATTCGAGTGTGGGTCTAACCGAGGGATACGGAGACCGGGACTGTGCACGGTGCTCCGAGTGTGGGTCTAACCGAGGGATACGCAGACTGGAACTGTGCACGGTGCTCCAAGTGTGGGTCTAACCGAGGGATAGGGAGACCGGGACTGTGCACGGTGCTCCGAGTGTGGGTCTGACCGAGGGATACGGAGCCCGGGACTGTGCACGGTGCTCCGAGTGTGGGTCTAACCGAGGGATACGGAGACCGGGACTGTGCATGGTGCTCCGAGTGTGGGTCTGACCGAGGGACACGGACACCGGGACTGTGCACGGTGCTCCGAGTGTGGGTCTGACCGAGGGATACCGAGACCGGGACTGTGCATGGTGTCGGAGTGTGGGTCTAACCGAGGGATACGGTGATCGGGACTGTGCACGGTGCTCCGAGTGTGGGTCTAACTGAGGGATACGGAGACCCGGACTGTACACGGTGCTCCAAGTGTGGGTCTATCAGACGGATACGGAGACCATGACTGTGCACGGTTCTCTGTGTGTGGGTCTAACCGAGGGATATGGATACTGGAACTGTGCACGGTGCTCCGAGTGTGCGTCTGACCGAGGGATACGGAGATCGGGACTGTGCACGGTGCTCCGAGTGTGGGTCTGACCGAGGGATATGGAGACCGGGACTGTGCACGTGCTCCGAGTGTGGATCTAACCGAGGGATAGGGAGACCGGGACTGTGCACGGTGATTCGAGTGTGGGTCTGACTGAGGGATACGGAGACCGGGACTGTGCACGGTGCTCCGAGTGTGGGTCTAACCGACGGATACGGAGACCGGGACTGTGCACGGTGCTCTGAGTGTGGGTCTGACCGAGGGATACGGAGACCGGGACAGTGCACGGTGCTCCGAGTGTGGGCCTACCCGAGGGATAGGGAGACCGGGACTGTGCACGGTGCTCCGAGTGTGGGTCTGACCGAGGGATACGGAGACCGGGACTGTGCACGGTGCTCCGAGTGTGGGTCTGACCGAGGGATACGGAGACCGGAACTGTGCACGGTGCTCCGAGTGTGGGTCTAACCGAGGGATACGGAGACCGGGACTGTGCACGGTACTCCGAGTGTGGATCTTTCTGAGGGAAACGGAGACCGGGACTGTGCATGGTGCTCCGAGCGTGGGTCTAACTGAGGGATACGGAGACCGGGACTGTGCACGGTGCTCCGAGTGTGGGTCTGACCGAGGGATACGGAGACCGGAACTGTGCACGGTGCTCCGAGTGTGGGCCTAACCGAGGGATACAGAGACCGGGACTGTGCACGGAGCTCCGCGTGTGGGTCTAACTGAGGGATACGGAGACCAGGACTGTGCACGGTGCCCCGAGTGTGGGTCTCACCGAGGGATACGAAGACCGGGACTGTGCACAGTGCTCCGAGTGTGTGTCTAACCGAGGTATACGGAGACCGGGACTGTGCACAGTGCTCCGAGTGTGGGTCTGACCGAGGGATACGGAGACCGGGACTGTGCACGGTGCTCCGAGTGTGGGTCTGACCGAGGGATACGGACACCGGGACTGTGCACGGTGCTCCGAGTGTGGGTCTGACTGAGGTGATATGGATACCGGGACTGTGCACAGTGCTCCGAGTGTGTGTCTAACCGAGGGATACGGAGACCGGGAGTGTGCACGGTGCTCCGAGTGTGGGTCTAACCGACGCATACGGAGACCGGGACTGTTCACGGTGCTCCGAGTGTGGTTCTGACCGAGGGATAGGGAGACCGGGACTGTGCACGGTGCTCCGAGTGTGGTTCTGACCGAGGGATACGGAGACCGAGACTGTGCACGGTGCTCCGAGTGTGGGTCTAACAGAGGGATAGGGAGACCGGGACTGTGCACGGTGCTCCGAGTGTGGTTCTGACCGAGGGATACGGAGACCGAGACTGTGCACGGTGCTCCGAGTGTGGGTCTAACAGGGGGATACGGAGACCGGGACTGTGCACGATGCTCCGTGTGTGGGTCTAATCGAGTGATAGGGAGACCGGGACTGTGCACGGTGCTCCGAGTGTGGGTCTAACCGAGGGATACGGAGACCGGGACTGTGCACGATGTTCCGAGTGTGGGTCTAACCGAGGGATACGGAGACCGGGATTGTGCACGGTGCTCCGAGTGTGGGTCTAACCGACGGATACGGAGACCGGGACTGTGCACGGTGCTCCGAGTGTGGGTCTAACCGACGGATACGGAGACCGGGGCTGTGCACGGTGCTCCGTGTGTGGGTCCAACCGAGGGATACGGAAACCGGAACTGTGCACGGTGCTCAGAGTGTGGGTCTAACCGAGGGATACAGTGACCGGGACTGTGCAAGGTGCTCCGAGTGTGGGTCTAACCGAGGGATACGGAGACCGGGACTGTGCACGGTGCTCCGAGTGTGGGTCTAACCGAGGGATACGGAGACCGGGACTGTGCACGGTGCTCCGAGTGTGGGTCTAACCGAGGGATACGGAGACCGGGACTGTGCACGGTACTCCGAGTGTGGATCTTTCTGAGGGAAACGGAGACCGGGACTGTGCATGGTGCTCCGAGCGTGGGTCTAACTGAGGGATATGGAGACCGGGACTGTGCACTGTGCTCAGAGAGTGGGTCTAACTGAGGTATACGGAGACGGGGACTGTGCACGGTGCTCCGAGCGGGGGTCTAACCGAGGGATACGGAGACCGGGACAGTGCGCGGTGCTCCGAGTGTGGGTCTAACCAAGGAATCTGGAGACTGGAACTGTGCACGGTGCTCCGAGTGTGGGTCTAACTGAGGGATACGTAAAACCGGGTCTGTGCACGGTGCACCGAGTGTGTGTTTAACCGAGGGATACAGAGACCGGAACTGTGCACGGATTGATTCAGGATCTCATAGTTAGGGATCCTCTCGGAAGGAGCGATCACAATATTTGGAATTTAAAATACAGATGGAGGGTGAGAAGGTAAAATCAAGCACGAGTGTTTTGTGCTTAAACAAAGGAGATTACAATGGGATGAGAGAAGATCTAGCTAAGGTAGACTGGGAGCAAAGACTTTATGGTGAATCAGTTGAGGAACAGTGGAGAACCTTCCAAGTGATTTTTCACAGTGCTCAGCAAAGGTTTATACCAACAAAAAGGAAGGACGGTAAAAAGAGGGAAAATCGACCGTGGATATCTAAGGAAATAAGGGAGAGTATCAAATTGAAGGAAAAAACATACAAAGTGGCAAAGATTAGTGGGAGTCTAGAGGACTGGCAAATCTTTAGGGGGCAACAGAAAGCAACTAAAAAAGCTATAAAGAAGAGTAAGATAGATTATGAGAGTAAACTTGCTCAGAAAATAAAAACAGATAGTAAAGGTTTCTACAAATACATAAAACAAAAAAGAGTGGCAAAGGTAAATATTGGTCTTTTAGAGGATGAGAAGGGAGATTTAATAATGGGAGATGAGGAAATGGCTGAGGAACTGAACAGGTTTTTTGGGTCGGTCTTCACAGTGGAAGACACAAATAACATGCCAGTGACTGATGGAAATGAGGCTATGACAGGTGAGGACCTTGAGAGGATTGATATCACCAAGGAGGTAGTGATGGGCAAGCTAATGGGGCTAAAGGTAGACAAGTCTCCTGGCCCTGATGGAATGCATCCCAGAGTGCTAAAAGAGATGGCTAGGGAAATTGCAAATGCACTAGTGATAATTTACCAAAATTCTCTAGACTCTGGGGTGGTCCCGGCGGATTGGAAATTAGCAAACGTGACACCACTGTTTAAAAAAGGAGGTAGGCAGAAAGCAGGTAATTATAGGCCAGTGAGCTTAACTTCGGTAGTAGGGAAGATGCTGGAATCTATCATCAAGGAAGAAATAGCGAGGCATCTGGATGGAAATTGTCCCATTGGGCAGATGCAGCATGGGTTCATAAAAGGCAGGTCGTGCCTAACTAATCTAGTGGAATTTTTTGAGGACATTAACAGTGCGGTAGATAACGGGGAGCCAATGGATGTGGTATATCTGGATTTCCAGAAAGCCTTTGACAAGGTGCCACACAAAAGGTTGTTGCATAAGATAAAGATGCATGGCATTAAGGGGAAAGTAGTAGCATGGATAGAGGATTGGTTAATTAATAGAAAGCAAAGAGTGGGGATTAATGGGTGTTTCTCTGGTTGGCAATCAGTAGCTAGTGGTGTCCCTCAGGGATCAGTGTTGGGCCCACAACTGTTCACAATTTACATAGATGATTTGGAGTTGGGGACCAAGGGCAATGTGTCCAAGTTTGCAGACGACACTAAGATAAGTGGTAAAGCAAAAAGTGCAGAGGATGCTGGAAGTCTGAAGAGGGATTTGGACAGGCTAAGTGAATGGGCTAGGGTCTGGCAGATGGAATCCAATGTTGACAAATGTGAGGTTATCCATTTTGGTAGGAATAACAGCAAAAGGGATTATTATTTAAATGATAAAATATTAAAACATGCTGCTGTGCAGAGAGACCTGGGTGTGCTAGTGCATGAGTCGCAAAAAGTTGGTTTTCAGGTGCAGCAGGTGATTAAGAAGGCCAATGGAATTTTGTCCTTCATTGCTAGAGGGATGGAGTTTAAGACTAGGGAGGTTATGCTGCAATTGTATAAGGTGTTAGTGAGGCCACACCTGGAGTATTGTGTTCAGTTTTGGTCTCCTTACCTGAGAAAGGACGTACTGGCACTGGAGGGTGTGCAGAGGAGATTCACTAGGTTAATCCCAGAGCTGAAGGGGTTGGATTACGAGGAGAGGTTGAGTAGACTGGGACTGTACTCGTTGGAATTTAGAAGGATGAGGGGGGATCTTATAGAAACAGATAAGATTATGAAGGGAATAGATAGGATAGATGCGGGCAGGTTGTTTCCACTGGCGGGTGAAAGCAGAACTAGGGGGCATAGCCTCAAAATAAGGGGGGTAGGTTTAGGACTGAGTTTAGGAGGAACTTCTTCACCCAAAGGGTTGTGAATCTATGGAATTCCTTGCCCAGTGAAGCAGTAGAGGCTCCTTCATTAAATGTTTTTAAGATAAAGATAGATAGTTTTTTGAAGAATAAAGGGATTAAGGGTTATGGTGTTCGGGCCGGAAAGTGGAGCTGAGTCCACAAAAGATCAGCCATGATCTCATTGAATGGTGGAGCAGGCTCGAGGGGCCAGATGGCCGACTCCTGCTCCTAGTTCTTATGTTCTTATGCTCCGAGTGTGGGTCTAACCGAGGGATACGGAGACCGGGACTGTGCACGGTGCTCCGAGTGTGGGTCTAACCGAGGGATACGGAGACCGGGACTGTGCACGGTGCTCCGAGTGTGAGTCTGACCGAGGGATTGGGAGAGAGGGACTGTGCACGGTGCTCCGAGTGTGGGTCTGACTGAGGGATACGGAGACCGGGACTGTGTACGGTGCTCCGAGTATGGGTCTGACCGAGGGATACGGAGACCGGGACTGTGCACGGTGCTCCGAGTGTGGGTCTGACCGAGGGATACGGAGACCGGGTCTCTGCACGGTGCTCCGAGTGTGGGTCTAACCGAGGGATACGGAGACCGGGTCTCTGCACGGTGCTCCGAGTGTGGGTCTAACCGAGGGATACGGAGACCGGGACTGTGCACGGTGCTCCGAGTGTGGGTCTAACCGAGGGATACGGAGACCGGGACTGTGCACGGTGGTCTGAGTGCGGGTCTGACCGAGGGATACGGAGACCGGGACTGTGCACGATGCTCCGAGTGTGGGTCTAACCGGGGGATACGGAGACCGGGACTGTGCACGATGCTCCGAGTGTGGGTCTGACCGAGGGATACGGAGACCGGGACTGTGCACGGTGTTCCGAGTGTGGGTCTAACCGAGGGATACGGAGACCGGGACTGTGCACGGTGCTCCGAGTATGGGTCTAACCGAGTTATATGGAGTGTGGTTTAAAAAAATTCTCTTATGGTATATGGTCTGTCTTTGGCTGGTCCCAGCATTGATTCCCCGTCCCTCGTTGCCCCTGGAGAAAGTGGAGAGCTGCCAACTTGAACCCGCCACAATCCCCGTGTGGTACAGTCATGAGGGAGCGCCGCACTGTCGGAGGGAGATGTCTATACTCTAGGATTTGAGCTCCATAATCCAGGCCGACACTCCCCCCGGTGGCAGTACTGAGGGAGCGCCGCACTGTCGGAGGTAGATGTATATACTCTAGGATTTGAGCTCCATAATCCAGGCCCACACTCCCCCCGGTGCCAGTACTGAGGGAGCGCTGCACTGTCGGAGGTAGATGTATATACTCTAGGATTTGAGCTCCATAATCCAGGCGGACACTCCTCCCGGTGCCAGTACTGAGGGAGCGATGCACTATCGGAGGGAGATGTGTACACTCTAGGATTTGAGCTCCATAATCCAGACCGACACTCCCCCCCGGTGCCAGTACTGAGGGAGCGTCGCACTGTCGGAGGTAGATGTATATACTCTAGGATTTGAGCGCTATAATCCATGCCCACACTCCCCCCGGTGCCAGTACTGAGGGAGCGCTGCACTGTCGGAGGGAGATGTCTATACTCTAGGATTTGATCTCCATAATCCAGGCCCACACTCCCCGCGGTGCCAGTACTGAGGGAGCGCCGCACAGTCGGAGGGAGATGTCTATACTCTAGGATTTGAGCTCCATAATCCAGGCCCACACTCCCCCCGGTGCCAGTACTGAGGGAGCGCTGCACTGTCGGAGGGAGATGTCTATACTCTGGGATTTGAGCTCCATAATCCAGGCCCACACTCCCCCCGGTGCCAGTACTGAGGGAGCGCCGCACTGTCGGAGGGAGATGTCTATACTCTGGGATTTGAGCTCCATAATCCAGGCCCACACTCCCCGCGGTGCCAGTACTGAGGGAGCGCCGCACAGTCGGAGGGAGATGTCTATACTCTTGGATTTGAGCTCCATAATCCAGGCCCACACTCCCCCCGGTGCCAGTACTGAGGGAGCGCTGCACTGTCGGAGGGAGATGTCTATACTCTGGGATTTGAGCTCCATAATCCAGGCCCACACTCCCCCCGGTGCCAGTCCTGAGGGAGCGCCGCACTGTCGGAGGTAGATGTCTATACTCCAGGATTTGAGCTCCATAATCCAGGCCCACACTCCCCCCGGTGCCAGTACTGAGGGAGCGCTGCACTGTCGGAGGTCGATGTCTATACTCTAGGATTTGAGCTCCATAATCCAGGCCCACACTCCCCCCGGTGCCAGTACTGAGGGAGCGCTGCACTGTCGGAGGGAGATGTCTATACTCTAGGATTTGAGCTCCATAATCCAGGCCCACACTCCCCCCAGTGCCAGTACTGAGGGAGCGCTGCACTGTCGGGGGTAGATGTATATACTCTAGGATTTGAGCTCCATAATCCAGGCCCACACTCCCCCCGGTGCCAGTACTGAGGGAGCGCTGCACTGTCGGGGGTAGATGTATATACTCTAGGATTTGAGCTCCATAATCCAGGCCGACACTCCCCCCGGTGCCAGTACTGAGGGAGCGCTGCACTGTCGGAGGGAGACGTCTATACTCTAGGATTTGAGCTCCATATTCCAGGCCCACACTCCCCCCGGTGCCAGTACTGAGGGAGCGCTGCACTGTCGGTGGGAGATGTCTATACTCTCGGATTTGAGCTCCATAATCCGGGCCCACACTCCCCCCGGTGCCAGTACTGAGGGAGCGCTGCACTGTCGGAGGTAGATGTCTATACTCTGGCATTTGAGCTCCATAATCCAGGCCCACACTCCCCCCGGTGCCAGTACTGAGGGAGCGCCGCACTGTCGGAGGGAGATGTCTATACTCTAGGATTTGAGCTCCATAATCCAGGCCCACACTCCCCCCCGGTGCCAGTCCTGAGGGAGCGCCGCACTGTCGGAGGTAGATGTCTATACTCTAGGATTTGAGCTCCATAACCCAGGCCGACACTCCCCCCGGTGCCAGTACTGAGGGAGCGCCGCACTGTCGGAGGGAGATGTATATACTCTAGGATTTGAGCTCCTTAATCCAGGCCGACTCTCCCCCCGGTGCCAGTACTGAGGGAGCGCTGCACTGTCGGAGGTAGATGTCTATACTCTAGGATTTGAGCTCCATAATCCAGGCCCACACTCCCCCCGGTGCCAGTACTGAGGGAGCGCTGCACTGTCGGAGGGAGATGTATATACTCTAGGATTTGAGCTCCATAATCCAGGCCCACACTCCCCCCGGTGCCAGTACTGAGGGAGCGCCGCACTGTCGGAGGTATATGTATATACTCTAGGATTTGAGCTCCATAATCCAGGCCCACACTCCCCCCGGTGCCAGTACTGAGGGAGCGCCGCACTGTCGGAGGGAGATGTCTATACTCTAGGATTTGAGCTCCATAATCCAGGCCCACACTCCCCCCGGTGCCAGTCCTGAGGGAGCGCCGCACTGTCGGAGGGAGATGTCTATACTCTAGGATTTGAGCTCCATAATCCAGGCCGACACTCCCCCCGGTGCCAGTACTAAGGGAGCGCCGCACTGTCGGAGGGAGATGTATATACTCTAGGATTTGAGCTCCTTAATCCAGGCCGACTCTCCCCCCGGTGCCAGTACTGAGGGAGCGCCACACTGTCGGAGGTAGATGTCTATACTCTAGGATTTGAGCTCCATAATCCAGGCCCACACTCCCCCCGGTGCCAGTACTGAGGGAGCGCTGCACTGTCGGAGGGAGATGTATATACTCTAGGATTTGAGCTCCATAATCCAGGCCCACACTCCCCCCGGTGCCAGTACTGAGGGAGCGCCGCACTGTCGGAGGTATATGTATATACTCTAGGATTTGAGCTCCATAATCCAGGCCCACACTCCCCCCGGTGCCAGTACTGAGGGTGCGCCGCACTGTCGGAGGTAGATGTCTATACTCCAGGATTTGAGCTCCATAATCCAGGCCCACACTCCCCCCGGTGCCAGTACTGAGGGAGCGCTGCACTGTCGGAGGGAGATGTCTATACTCTAGGATTTGAGCTCCATAATCCAGGCACACACTCCCCCCGGTGCCAGTACTGAGGGAGCGCTGCACTGTCGGAGGGAGATGTCTATACTCTAGCATTGGAGCTCCATAATCCAGGCCGACACTCCCCCCCGGTGCCAGTACAGAGGGAGCGCCGCACTGTCGGAGGGAGATGTCTATACTCTAGGATTTGAGCTCTATAATCCAGGCCGACACACCCCCCGGTGCCAGTAATGAGGGAGCGCTGCACTGTCAGAGGGAGATGTCTATACTCTAGGAATTGAGCTCCATAATCCAGGCCCACACTCCCCCCGGTGCCAGTACTGAGGGAGCGCTGCACTGTCGGGGGTAGATGTATATACTCTAGGATTTGAGCTCCATAATCCAGGCCGACACACCCCCCGGTGCCAGTACTGAGGGAGCGCTGCACTGTCGGAGGGAGACGTCTATACTCTAGGATTTGAGCTCCATAATCCAGGCCGACACTCCCCCCGGTGCCAGTACTGAGGGAGCGCCGCACTGTCGGAGGGAGATGTCTATACTCTCGGATTTGAGCTCCATAATCCGGGCCCACACTCCCCCCGGTGCCCGTACTGAGGGAGCGCTGCACTGTCGGAGGTAGATGTCTATACTCTGGGATTTGAGCTCCATAATCCAGGCCGACACTCCCCCCGGTGCCAGTACTGAGGGAGCGCCGCACTGTCGGAGGTAGATGTCTATACTCTAGGATTTGAGCTCCATAATCCAGGCCGACACTCCCCCCGGTGCCAGTACTAAGGGAGCGCCGCACTGTCGGAGGGAGATGTATATACTCTAGGATTTGAGCTCCTTAATCCAGGCCGACTCTCCCCCCGGTGCCAGTACTGAGGGAGCGCCACACTGTCGGAGGTAGATGTCTATACTCTCGGATTTGAGCTCCATAATCCAGGCCCACACTCCCCCCGGTGCCAGTACTGAGGGAGCGCCGCACTGTCGGAGGTATATGTATATACTCTAGGATTTGAGCTCCATACTCAAGGCCCACACTCCCCCCGGTGCCAGTACTGAGGGAGCGCCGCACTGTCGGAGGGAGATGTCTATACTCTAGGATTTGAGCTCCATACTCAAGGCCCACACTCCCCCCGGTGCCAGTCCTGACGGAGCGCTGCACTGTCGGAGGGAGATGTCTATACTCTAGGAATGGAGCTCCATAATCCAGGCCCACACTCCCCCCGGTGCCAGTCCTGAGGGAGCGCCGCACTGTCGGAGGTAGATGTCTATACTCCAGGATTTGAGCTCCATAATCCAGGCCCACACTCCCCCCGGTGCCAGTACTGAGGGAGTGCTGCACTGTCGGAGGGAGATGTCTATACTCTAGGATTTGAGCTCCATAATCCAGGCACACACTCCCCCCGGTGCCAGTACTGAGGGAGCGCTGCACTGTCGGAGGGAGATGTCTATACTCTAGCATTGGAGCTCCATAATCCAGGCCGACACTCCCCCCGGTGCCAGTACAGAGGGAGCGCCGCACTGTCGGAGGGAGATGTCTATACTCTAGGATTTGAGCTCCATAATCCAGGCCGACACACCCCCCGGTGCCAGTAATGAGGGAGCGCTGCACTGTCAGAGGGAGATGTCTATACTCTAGGATTTGAGCTCCATAATCCAGGCCCACACTCCCCCCGGTGCCAGTACTGAGGGAGCGCTGCACTGTCGGGGGTAGATGTATATACTCTAGGATTTGAGCTCCATAATCCAGGCCGACACTCCCCCCGGTGCCAGTACTGAGGGAGCGCTGCACTGTCGGAGGGAGACGTCTATACTCTCGGATTTGAGCTCCATAATCCAGGCCGACACTCCACCCGGTGCCAGTACTGAGGGAGCGCTGCACTGTCGGAGGGAGATGTATATACTCTAGGATTTGAGCACTATAATCCATGCCGACACTCCCCCCGGTGCCAGTACTGAGGGAGCGCTGCACTGTCGGAGGTAGATGTCTATACTCTGGGATTTGAGCTCCATAATCCAGGCCGACACTCCCCCCGGTGCCAGTACTGAGGGAGCGCCGCACTGTCGGAGGTAGATGTCTATACTCTAGGATTTGAGCTCCATAATCCAGGCCGACACTCCCCCCGGTGCCAGTACTAAGGGAGCGCCGCACTGTCGGAGGGAGATGTATATACTCTAGGATTTGAGCTCCTTAATCCAGGCCGACTCTCCCCCCGGTGCCAGTACTGAGGGAGCGCCACACTGTCGGAGGTAGATGTCTATACTCTAGGATTTGAGCTCCATAATCCAGGCCCACACTCCCCCCGGTGCCAGTACTGAGGGAGCGCCGCACTGTCGGAGGTATATGTATATACTCTAGGATTTGAGCTCCATAATCAAGGCCCACACTCCCCCCGGTGCCAGTACTGAGGGAGCGCCGCACTGTCGGAGGGAGATGTCTATACTCTAGGATTTGAGCTCCATAATCCAGGCCCACACTCCCCCCAGTGCCAGTCCTGAGGGAGCGCCGCACTGTCGGAGGTAGATGTCTATACTCTAGGATTTGAGCTCCATAATCCAGGCCCACACTCCCCCCGGTGCCAGTACTGAGGGAGCCCTGCACTGTCGGAGGTAGATGTCTCTACTCTCGGATTGGAGCTCCATAATCCAGGCCCACACTCCCCCCGGTGCCAGTACTGAGGGAGCGCAGCACTGTCGGAGGCAGATGTCTATACTCTAGGATTTGAGCTCCATAATCCAGGCCGACACTCCCCCCGGTGCCAGTTCTGAGGGAGCACTGCACTGTCGGAGGCAGATGTCTATACTCTAGGATTTGAGCTCCATAATCCAGGGCGACACTCCCCCCGGTGCCAGTACTGAGGGAGCGCTGCACTGTCGGAGGGAGATGTATATACTCTAGGATTTGTGCTCCATAATCCAGGCCCACACTCCCCCCGGTGCCAGTACTGAGGGAGAGCCGCACTGTCGGAGGGAGATGTCTATACTCTAGGATTTGGGCTCCATAATCCAGGCCGACACTCTCCCCGGTGCCAGTACTGAGGGAGCGCTGCACTGTCGGGGGTAGATGTATATACTCTAGGATTTGAGCTCCATACTCCAGGCCCACACTCCCCCCGGTGCCAGTACTGAGGGAGCGCTGCACTGTCGGGGGTAGATGTATATACTCTAGGATTTGAGCTCCATAATCCAGGCCGACACTCCCCCCGGTGCCAGTACTGAGGGAGCACTGCACTGTCGGAGGTAGATGTCTATATTCTAGGATTTGAGCTCCATAATCCAGGGCGACACTCCCCCCGGTGCCAGTACTGAGGGAGCGCTGCACTGTCGGGGGTAGATGTATATACTCGGGGATTTGAGCACCATAATCCAGGCCCACACTCCCCCCGGTGCCAGTACTGAGGGAGCGCTGCACTGTCGGAGGGAGATGTATATACTCTAGGATTTGAGCTCCATAATCCAGGCCCACACTCCCCCCGGTGCCAGTACTGAGGGAGCGCCGCACTGTCGGAGGTAGATGTCTATACTCTAGGATTTGAGCTCCATAATCCAGGCCGACACTCCCCCCGGTGCCAGTACTAAGGGAGCGCCGCACTGTCGGAGGGAGATGTATATACTCTAGGATTTGAGCTCCTTAATCCAGGCCGACTCTCCCCCCGGTGCCAGTACTGAGGGGGCGCCGCACTGTCGGAGGTAGATGTCTATACTCTAGGATTTGAGCGCTATAATCCAGGCCCACACTCCCCCCGGTGCCAGTACTGAGGGAGCGCCGCACTGTCGGAGGGAGATGTATATACTCTAGGATTTGAGCTCCTTAATCCAGGCCCACACTCCCCCCGGTGCCAGTACTGAGGGAGGGATGCACTGTCGGAGGGAGATGTCTATACTCTAGGATTTGAGCTCCATAATCCAGGCCCACACTCCCCCCGGTGCCAGTACTGAGGGAGCGCTGCACTGTCGGAGGGAGATGTCTATACTCTAGGATTTGAGCGCTATAATCCAGGCCGACACTCCCCCCGGTGCCAGTACTGAGGGAGCGCTGCACTGTCGGGGGTAGATGTATATACTCGGGGATTTGAGCACCATAATCCAGGCCCACACTCCCCCCGGTGCCAGTACTGAGGGAGCGCTGCACTGTCGGAGGGAGATGTATATACTCTAGGATTTGAGCTCCATAATCCAGGCCGACACTCCCCCCGGTGCCAGTACTGAGGGAGCGCTGCACTGTCGGAGGGAGATGTATATACTCTAGGATTTGAGCGCTATAATCCAGGCCGACACTCCCCCCGGTGCCAGTACTGAGGGAGCGCTGCACTGTCGGAGGGAGATGTCTATACTCTAGGATTTGAGCTCCATAATCCAGGCCCACACTCCCCCCGGTGCCAGTACTGAGGGAGCGCCGCACTGTCGGAGGGAGATGTCTATACTCTAGGATTTGAGCTCCATAATCCAGGCTGACCCTCCACTTCGGGTGAGGGAGCGCTGCACTGTCGAGCGCCCGTCTTCAGGAGGAGGCATTGTACCGACCGAGTTCTCCAATCAGCTTTCCGGATCGAGACCGCGGAGCTCAATGAATTTGGGAGTCTTTGATCTTGAATGGTCTGTAAACAGGTGCAGCATGGAGTACGACAGGCAAATGGGATATTCATGTTTATTGCATAAGGACTCGAGTATACAAGTAGAGAAGTGTTGTTGCAGTTGTCCAGGGTGTCGGTGAGACCACATCTGGAGTGTTGTGTCCAGATGTGGTCTCTTTTCTTTGAGGATTGAAATGGTGACTTTGGAGGGCGTTCAGAGGAGGTTCACCAGATTGATTCCGGCAATTAATGGGTTGACGTTTGAGGCGAGATTAAAAAGTCTACTCGCTGGAGTTGAAAAGGATGAGAGGGGAGCCGATCGAGGTGCATGAAATACCAAGTGGGATTGATAAACGAAATGCCGATCCAACGTTCCCCCTTGTGGGGGCAATCGAGGTCGCGGATATAGAAGGGGAGGCGGTAGATTTCCGAACCGAGATGAGGAGGAACGACTTCTCGGAGAGGGGGGTCAATCTGTGGAAGTCGATTGCGGCAGAAGGCTGTGGAAGGTCAAGAAACTGAGTGCACTTACGAGGGCAATAGATATCTATGGATGTCGAAGGTTTTGGGGGGGGTGGGTGAGCGCATTGGGGGGAGGGGGCAGGGTGCTGCTTGGTCCCGAGACCGCGTCGGGCTTCTCGAGAAGGCGCCTTGCAATTTCGAGATTTGGAAACAGCACGCTCGGCGATTCGTAAAGGGCGGAGCGACTGTCTGAACCGCGGGAGTCGCTAAGCCTCCTCACGGTCGCCATTTGTGCTCAGTACGAAGTCTTACAACACCAGGTTAAAGTCCAACAGGTTTGTTTCGATGTCACTAGCTGTCGGAGCGCTGCTCCTTCCTCAGGTGAATGAAGAGGTTCCAGAAACACATATATAGAAAAATTCAAAGATGCCAAACAATGCTTGGAATGCGAGCATTAGCAGGTGATTAAATCTTTACAGATCCAGAGATGGGGTAACCCCAGGTTAAAGAGGTGTGAATTGTACCAAGCCAGGACAGTTGGTAGGATTTCGCAGGCCAGATGGTGGGGGATGAATGTAATGCAACATGAATCCCAGGTCGCGGTTGAGGCCGCACTCACGTGTGCGGAACTTGGCTAGAAGCTTCTGCTCGGCGATTCTGCGTTGTCGCGGGTCCTGAAGGCCGCCTTGGAGAACGCTTACCCGGAGATCAGAGGCTGAATGCCCTTGACTGCTGAAGTGTTCCCCGACTGGAAGGGAACATTCCTGCCTGGTGATTGTTGCGCGATGTCCGTTCATTCGTTGTCGCAGCGTCTGCGTGGTCTCGCCAATGTACCGCGCTTCGGGACGTCCTTTCCTGCAGCGTATGAGGTAGACAACATTGGCCGAGTCGCACGAGTATGTACCGCGTACCTGGTGGGTGGTGTTCTCACGTGTAATGGTGGTACCCATGTCGATGATCTGGCACGTCTTGCAGAGATTGCCATGACAGGGTTGTGTGGTGTCGTGGACACTGTTCTGAAGACTGGGTAGTTTGCTGCAAACAATGGTTCGTTTGAGGTTGTGCGGTTGTTTGAAGGCAAGTCGTGGGGGCGTGGGGATGACCTTGGCAAGATGTTCGCCTTCATCGATGACGTGTTGAAGGCTGCGAAGAAGATGTCATTCAGCAGTCAAGGGCATTCAGCCTCTGATCTCCGGGTAAGCGTTCTCCAAGGCGGCCTTCAGGACCCGCGACAACGCAGAATCGCCGAGCAGAAACTTATAGCCAAGTTCCACACACACGAGTGCGGCCTCAACCGGGACCTGGGATTCATGTCACATTACATTCATCCCCCACCATCTGGCCTGCGAAATCCCTCCAACTGTCCTGGCTTGGTACAATTCACACCTCTTTAACCTGGGGTTACCCCATCTCTGGATCTGTAAAGATTTAATCACCTGCTAATGCTCGCATTCCTAGCATTGTTTGGCATCTTTGAATTTGTCTATATCTGTGTTTCTGGAACCCACCTCTTCATTCACCTGAGGAAGGAGCAGCGCTCCGAAAGCTAGTGATTCGAAACAAACCTGTTGGACTTTAACCTGGTGTTGTAAAACTTCGTACTGTGCTCACCCCAGTCCAACACCAACATCTCCACATCTTGTCCTTCGAGATGGTAGCGGCCGTGGGTTAGGACTGGGCCGCCTGAGGAACCTCGGTGAGTTGCTGCCGTGCCTCTTGTCGACGGCACGCACGGCTGCCACTGTCCGACGGTGGTGGTGGAGCGTTTGAATGTTCGTGGAAGGAGGAGCAATCGAGCTGCTTTGTCCGGGACGGTGTCGAGCTTCTCGAGCGTGGTCGGGAGCCGCGCTCACCCGGGCGAGCGGGGGGTGGTCCCGTCACGCTCCTGACTTGTGTCCGTGTGGGTGGCGGACGGGATTTGGGGGGGGGGGGGGGGGGGGGGGTCAGGAGGTGAGTTGCTCTCCGCAGGGTTCCCAGCCTCTGACCTGCCCTGGTAGCCGCAGTATTGATACGGCTGGGTCCAGTTCAGTTTCTGATCAATGGTAACCCCCAGGGATGTGGGGGATTCATGGGGGATTCATGGTGATGCCATTGAACGATGGTTAGATCCTCTCTTGTAGGCGATGGTCATGGGCTGGAACTTGTGTGGGGCGAACGAGATCGCAGGGAGGTCCGCCTTGGGTGCGAGTTGGGGGAAGTTACGTCCTCTGGAATGTGGAAGAAGGAGACAATCTCATTTGATGATCATGGAATTTACAGTGCAGAAGGAGGCCATTCGGCCCATCGAATCTGCACCGGCTCGCGGAAAGAGCACCCTACCCAAACCCACACCTCCCCACTATCCCCGTAACCCAGTGACCCCACCCAACACTAAGGGCAATTTTGGACACTAAGGGACAATTTAACACGGCCAATCCACCAAATCTGCACATCTTTGGACACTAAGGGACAATTTAACACGGCCAATCCACCTAACCTGTACATCTTTGGACACTAAGGGACAATTTAACACGGCCAATCCACCTAACCTGCACATCTTTGGACACTAAGGGACAATTTATCACGGCCAATCCACCTAACCTGCACATCTTTGGACACTAAGAGACAATTTCACACGGCCAATCCACCTAACCTGTCCATCTTTGGACACTAAGGGACAATTTAACACGACCAATCCACCTAACCTGCACATCTTTGGACACTAAGGGACAATTTAACACGGCCAATCCACCTAACCTTCACATCTTTGCACACTAAGGGACAATTTGACACGGCCAATCCACCTAACCTGTACATCTTTGGACACGAAGGGACAATTTATCACGGCCAATCCACCTAACCTGTCCATCTTTGGACACTAAGGGACAATTTAACACGGCCAATCCACCTAACCTGCACATCTTTGGACACACAGGGACAATTTAACACGGCCAATCCACCTAACCTGCACATCTTTGGACACTAAGGGACAATTTAACACGGCCAATCCAACTAACCTGTACATCTTTGGACACTAAGGGACAATTTAACACGGCCAATCCAACTAACCTGTACATCTTTGGACACTAAGGGACAATTTAACACGGCCAATCCCCCTAACCTGTACATCTTTGGACACTAAGGGACAATTTAACACGGCCAATCCACCTAACCTGGACATCTTTGGCCACTAAGGGACAATTTAACACGGCCAATCCACCTAACCTGCACATCTTTGGACACTAAGGGACAATTTAACACGGCCAATCCACCTAACCTGTACATCTTTGGACACTAAGGGACAATTTAACACGGCCAATCCACCTAACCTGCACATCTTTGGACACTGAGGGACAATTTAACACGGCCAATCCACCTAACCTGTACATCTTTGGACACTAAGGGACAATTTAACACGGCCAATCCACCTAACCTGCACATCTTTGGACACTAAGCGACAATTTAACCCGGCCAATCCACCTAACCTGTACATCTTTGGACAGTAAGGGACAATTTAACACGGCCAATCCCCCTAACCTGTACATCTTTGGACAGTAAGGGACAATTTAGCACGGCCAATCCACCTAACCTGTACATCTTTGGACACTAAGGGACAATTTAACACGGCTAATCCCCCTAACCTGTACATCTTTGGACACTAAGGGACAGTTTAACACGGCCAATCCACCTAACCTGTACATCTTTGGACACTAAGGGTCAATTTAACACGGCTAATCCCCCTAACCTGTACATCTTTGGACACTAAGGGACAATTTAACACGGCTAATCCCCCTAACCTGTACATCTTTGGACACTAAGGGACAATTTAACACGGCCAATCCACCTAACCTGTACATCTTTGGACACGAAGGGACAATTTAACACGGCCAATCCCCCTAACCTGTACATCTTTGGACACTAAGGGACAATTTAACACGGCTAATCCCCCTAACCTGTACATCTTTGGACACAAAGGGACAATTTAACACGGCTAATCCCCCTAACCTGTACATCTTTGGACACTAAGTGACAATTTAACACGGCTAATCCCCCTAACCTGTACATCTTTGGACACTAAGGGACAATTTAACACGGCTAATCCCCCTAACCTGTACAACTTTGGACACTAAGGGGACAATTTAACACGGCCAATCCACCTAACCTGTACATCTTTGGACACTAAGGGACAATTTAACACGGCTAATCCCCCTAACCTGTACATCTTTGGACACTAAAGGACAATTTCAAACGGCCAATCCACCTAACCTGCACATCTTTGGACACTAAGGGACAATTTAACACGGCCAATCCACCTAACCTGCACATCTTTGGACACTAAGGGACAATTTAACACGGCCAATCCACCTAACCTGCACATCTTTGGACAAAAAAGGGACAATTTAACACGGCCAATCCACCTAACCTGCACATCTTTGGACTGTGGGAGGAAACCGGAGCACCCGGAGGAAACCCACGCACACACGGGGAGAACGTGCAGACTCCGCACAGACAGTGACCCAAGCCGGAATCGAACCTGGGACCCTGGAGCTGTGAAGCAATTGTGCTAACCACTGTGCTGCCGTGCTGCCCTAACGACCAGACTTGGGATCTTACGGAGGGTGGGGTTGAGAGACTGTGGTGATGGAGAGGGCGAGGCTGCGGGAAAGGGGAGCGGGCGGGCAAAACAATTCGGGGGGAATCGAAACCCAGCGTCTCCCCGCGGTGGCAGCGGTTGGGGATAGCAGGCACGAGGGGGCCGAGCGGTGAACGGCCTACGCAGCAGAGCATCCGGGAGGTGCGGGGGTGAGGGAAGCACAGAGGTGTGCGCGCAGGTCGGAGAGTCTCCCATCTCAACACAACAAAGTGTCAGTTATCACGACGACATTCCTTTAGTCGCGTTGGCATGGTTCGCTGAACTGCAAGGGAACGAGAGAGAGGGCAGGGGTTAGATACAGAGTACAGCTCCCTCTACACTGTCCCCATCAAACACTCCCAGGACAGGTACAGCACAGGGTGAGATACAGAGTAAAGCTCCCTCTACACCGTCCCCATCAAACACTCCCAGGACAGGTACAGCACGGGGTTAGATACAGAGTACAACTCCCTCTACACTGTCCTCATCAAACACTCCCAGGACAGGTACAGCACGCGGTTAGATACAGAGTAAAGCTCCCTCTACACTGTCCCCATCAAACACTCCCAGGACAGGTACAGCACGCGGTTAGATACAGAGTAAAGCTCCCTCTACACTGTCCCCATCAAACACTCCCAGGACAGGTACAGCACGGGGGTTAGATACAGAGTAAAGCTCCCTATACACTGTCCCCATCAAACACTCCCAGGACAGGTACAGCACGGGGTTAGATACAGAGTAAAGCTCCCTCTATACTGTCCCCATCAAACACTCCCAGGACAGGTACAGCACGGGGTTAGATACAGAGTAAAGCTCCCACTACACTGTCCCCATCAAACACTCCCAGGACAGGTACAGCACGGGGTTAGATACAGAGTAATGCTCCCTCTACACTGTCCCCATCAAACACTCCCAGGACAGGTACAGCACGGGGTTAGATACAGAGTAAAGCTCCCTCTACACTGTCCCCATCAAACACTCCCAGGACAGGTACAGCACGGGGTTAGATACAGAGTAAAGCTCCCTCTACACTGTCCCCATCAAACACTCCCAGGACAGGTACAGCACGGGGTTAGATACAGAGTAAAGCTCCCTCTACACTGTCCCCATCAAACACTCCCAGGACAGGTACAGCACGGGGTTAGATACAGAGTAAAGCTCCCTCGACACTGTCCTCATCAAACACTCCCAGGACAGGTACAGCACGGGGTTAGATACAGAGTAAAGCTCCCTCTACACTGTCCCCATCACACACTCCCAGGACAGGTACAGCACAGGGTTAGATACAGAGTAAAGCTCCCTCTGCACTGTCCCCATCAAACACTCCCAGGACAGGTACAGCACGGGGTTAGATACAGAGTAAAGCTCCCTCTACACTGTCCCCATCAAACACCCCCAGGACAGGTACAGCACGGGGTTAGATACAGAGTAAAGCTCCCTCTACACCGTCCCCATCAAACACTCCCAGGACAGGTACAGCACGGGGTTAGATACAGAGTAAAGCTCCCTCTACACTCTCCCCATCAAACACTCCCAGGACAGGTACAGCACGGGGTGAGTTACAGAGTAAAGCTCCCTCTACACTGTCCCCATCAAACACTCCCAGGACAGGTACAGCACGGGGTTAGATACAGAGTAAAGCTCCCTCTACACTGTCCCCATCAAACACTCCCAGGACAGGTACAGCACGGGGTTAGATACAGAGTAAAGCTCCCTCTACACTGTCCCCATCAAACACTCCCAGGACAGGTACAGCACGGGGTTAGATACAGAGTACAGCTCCCTCTGCACTGTCCCCATCAAACACTCCCAGGACAGGTACAGCACGGGGTTAGATACAGAGTAAATCTCCCTCGACACTGTCCCCATCAAACACTCGCATGACAGGTACAGCATGGGGTTAGATACAGAGTAAAGCTCCCTCTACACTGTCCCCATCAAACACTCCCAGGACAGGTACAGCACAGGGTTAGATACAGAGTAAAGCTCCCTCGACACTGTCCCAATCAAACACTCCCAGGACAGGTACAACACGGGGTTAGATACAGAGTAAAGCTCCCTCTACACTGTCCCCATCAAACACTCCCAGGACAGGTACAACACGGGGTTAGATACAGAGTAAAGCTCCCTCTACACTGTCACCCATCAAACACTCCCAGGACAGGTACAGCACGGGGTTAGATACAGAGTAAAGCTCCCTCTAGACTCTCCCCATCAAACACTCCCAGGACAGGTACAGCACGGGGTTAGATACAGAGTGAAGCTCCCTCTACACTGTCCCCATCAAACACTCCCAGGACAGGTACAGCATGGGGTTAGATACAGAGTAAAGCTCCCTCTACACTGTCCCCATCAAACACTCCCAGGACAGGGACAGGACGGGGTTAGATACAGAGTAAAGCTCCCTCTACACTGTCCCCATCAAACAGTCCCAGGACAGGTACAGCACGGGGTTAGATACAGAGTAAAGCTCCCTCTACACTGTCCCCATCAAACACTCCCAGGACAGGTACAGCACGGGGTTAGATACAGAGTAAAGCTCCCTCTACACTGTCCCCATCAAACACTCCCAGGACAGGTACAGCACGGGGTTAGATACAGTGTAAAGCTCCCTCTACACTGTCCCCATCAAACACTCCCAGGACAGGTACAGCACGGGGTTAGATACAGAGTAAAGCTCCCTCTACACTGTCCCCATCAAACACTCCCAGGACAGGGACAGGACGGGGTTAGATACAGAGTAAAGCTCCCTCTACACTGTCCCATCAAACACTCCCAGGACAGGTACAGCACGGGGTTAGATACAGAGTAAAGCTCCCTCTACACTGTCCCCATCAAACACTCCCAGGACAGGTACAGCACGGGGTTAGATACAGAGTAAAGCTCCCTCTACACTGTCCCCATCAAACAGTCCCAGGACA
Source organism: Scyliorhinus torazame (assembly GCF_047496885.1). Lineage (NCBI taxonomy): Eukaryota > Metazoa > Chordata > Chondrichthyes > Carcharhiniformes > Scyliorhinidae > Scyliorhinus > Scyliorhinus torazame. The sequence continues at coordinate 80,882,942 of NC_092729.1, forward strand.
GGTACAGCACGGGGTTAGATACAGAGTAAAGCTCCCTCTACACTGTCCCCATCAAACACTCCCAGGACAGGTACAGCACGGGGTTAGATACAGAGTACAGCTCCCTCTACACAGTCCCCATCAAACACTCCCAGGACAGGTACAACACGGGGTGAGATACAGAGTAAAGCTCCCTCTACACTGTCCCCATCAAACACTCCCAGGACAGGTACAGCACGGGGTTAGATACAGAGTACAGCTCCCTCTACACTCTCCCCATCAAACACTCCCAGGACAGGTACAGCACGGGGTTAGATACAGAGTAAAGCTCCCTCTACACTGTCCCCATCAAACACTCCCAGGACAGGTACAGCACGGGGTTAGATACAGAGTAAAGCTCCCTCTACACTGTCCCCATCAAACACTCCCAGGACAGGTACAGCACGGGGTTAGATACAGAGTAAAGCTCCCTCTACACTGTCCCCATTAAACACTCCCAGGACAGGTACAGCACGGGGTTAGATACAGAGTAAAGCTTCCTCTACACTGTCCCCATCAAACACTGCCAGGGCAGGTACAGCACGGGGTTAGATACAGAGTACAGCTCCCTCTACACTGCCCCCATCAAACACTCCCAGGACAGGTACAGCACGGGGTTAGATACAGAGTAAAGCTCCGTCTACACTGTCCCCATCAAACACTCCCAGGACAGGTACAGCCCGGGGTTAGATACAGAGTAAAGCTCCGTCTACTCTGTCCCCATCAAACACTCCGAGGACAGGGACAGCACGGGGTTAGATACAGAGTAAAGCTCCCTCTACACTGTCCCCATCAAACACTCCCAGGACAGGTACAGCACGGGGTTAGATACAGAGTAAAGCTCCCTCTACACTGTCCCCATCAAACACTCCCAGGACAGGTACAGCACGGGGTTAGATACAGAGAAAAGCTCCCTCTACACTGTCCCCATCAAACACTCCCAGGACAGGTACAGCACGGGGTTAGATACAGAGTAAAGCTCCCTCTACACTGTCCCCATCAAACACTCTCAGGACAGGTACAGCACGGGGTTAGATACAGAGTAAAGCTCCCTCTACACTGTCCCCATCAAACACTCCCAGGACAGGTACAGCACGGGGTTAGATACAGGGTAAAGCTCCCTCTACACTGTCCCCATCAAACACTCCCAGGACAGGTACAGCACGGGGTTAGATACAGAGTAAAGCTCCCTCTACACTGTCCCCATCAAACACTCCCAGGACAGGTACAGCACGGGGTTAGATACAGAGTAAAGCTCCCTCTACAACGTCCCCACCAAACACTCCCAGGACAGGTATAGCACGGGTTAGATACAGAGTAAAGCTCCCTCTGCACTGTCCCCATCGAACACTCCCAGGACAGGTATAGCACGGGTTAGATACAGAGTAAAGCTCCCTCTGCACTGTCCCCATCAAACACTCCCAGGACAGGTACAGCACGGGGTTAGATACAGAGTAAAGCTCCCTCTACACTGTCCCCATCAAACACTCCCAGGACAGGTACAGCACGGGGTTAGAACAGAGTAAAGCTCCCTCTGAACTGACCCCATCAAACACTCCCAGGACAGGGACAGCACGGGGTTAGACACTGAGTAAAGCTCCCTCTACACTGTCTACATCAAACACTCCCAGGACAGGTACAGCACGGGGTTAGATACAGAGTAACGCTCCCTCTACACTGTCCCCATCAAACACTCCCAGGACAGGTACAGCACGGGGTTAGATACAGAGTAAAGCTCCCTCTACACTGTCCCCATCAAACACTCCCAGGCCAGGTACAGCACGGGGTTAGATACAGAGTAAAGCTCCCTCTACACTGTCCCCATCAAACACTCCGAGGACAGGTACAGCACGGGGTTAGATACAGAGTAATGCTCCCTCTACACTGTCCCCATCAAACACTCCCAGGACAGGTACAGCACGGGGTTAGATACAGAGTAAAGCTCCCTCTACACTGTCCCCATCAAACACTCCCAGGACAGGTACAGCACGGGGTTAGATACAGAGTAAAGCTCCCTCTACACTGTCCACATCAAACACTCCCAGGACAGGTACAGCACAGGGTTAGATACAGAGTAAAGCTCCCTCTACACTGTCCCCATCAAACACACCCAGGACAGGTACAGCACGGGGTTAGATACAGAGTAAAGCTCCCTCTACACCGTCCCCATCAAACACTCCCAGGACAGGTATAGCACGGGTTAGATACAGAGTAAAGCTCCCTCTGCACTGCCCCATCAAACACTCCCAGGACAGGTACAGCACGGGGTTAGATACAGAGTAAAGCTCCCTCGACACTGTCCCCATCAAACACTCCCAGGACAGGTACAGCACGGGGTTAGATACAGAGTAAAGCTCCCTCTACACTGTACCCATCAAACACTCCCCGGACAGGTACAGCACGGGGTTAGATACAGAGTAAAGCTCCCTCTACACTGTCCCCATCAAACACGCCCAGGACAGGTACAGCACGGGGTTAGATACAGAGTAAAGCTCCCTCTGCACTGTCCCTATCAAACAGTCCCAGGACAGCTACAGCACGGGGTTAGATACAGAGTAAAGCTCCCTCTACACTGTCCCCATCAAACACTCCCAGGACAGGTACAGCACGGGGTTAGACACAGAGTAAAGCTTCCTCTACACCGTCCCCATCAAACACTCCCAGGACAGGTACAGCACGGGGTTAGAACAGAGTAAAGCTCCCTCTGAACTGAACCCATCAAACACTCCCAGGACAGGGACAGCACGGGGTTAGACACAGAGTAATGCTCCCTCTACACTGTCCCCATCAAACACTCCCAGGACAGGTACAGCACGGGGTTAGATACAGAGTAAAGCTCCCTCTACACTGTCCCCATCAAACACTCCCAGGACAGGTACAGCACGGGGTTAGATACAGAGTAAAGCTCCCTCTACACTGTCCCCATCAAACACTCCCAGGACAGGTACAGCACAGGGTTAGATACAGAGTAAAGCTCCCTCTACACTGTCCCCATCAAACACACCCAGGACAGGTACAGCACGGGGTTAGATACAGAGTAAAGCTCCCTCTACACCGTCCCCATCAAACACTCCCAGGACAGGTATAGCACGGGTTAGGTACAGAGTAAAGCTCCCTCTGCACTGTCCCCATCAAACACTCCCAGGACAGGTACAGCACGGGGTTAGATACAGAGTAAAGCTCCCTCGACACTGTCCCCATCAAACACTCCCAGGACAGGTACAGCACGGGGTTAGATACAGAGTAAAGCTCCCTCTACGCTGTACCCATCAAACACTCCCCGGACAGGTACAGCACGGGGTTAGATACAGAGTAAAGCTCTCTCTACACTGTCCCCATCAAAAACTCCCAGGACAGGTACAGCACGGGGTTAGATACAGAGTAAAGCTCCCTCTACACTGTCCCCATCAAACACTCCCAGGACAGGTACAGCACGGGGTTAGATACAGAGTAAAGCTCCCTCTACACCGTCCCGATCAAACACTCCCAGGACAGGTATAGCACGGGTTAGGTACAGAGTAAAGCTCCCTCTACGCTGTACCCATCAAACACTCCCCGGACAGGTACAGCACGGGGTTAGATACAGAGTAAAGCTCTCTCTACACTGTCCCCATCAAACACTCCCAGGACAGGTACAGCACGGGGTTAGATACAGAGTAAAGCTCCCTCTACACTGTCCCCATCAAACACTCCCAGGACAGGTACAGCATGGGGTTAGATACAGAGTAAAGCTCCCTCTACACTGTCCCCATCAATCACTCCCAGGACAGGTACAGCACGGGGTTAGATACAGAGTAAAGCTCCCTCTACACTGTCCCCATCAATCACTCCCAGGACAGGTACAACACGGGGTTAGATACAGAGTCAAGCTCCCTCTACACCGTCCCCATCAAACACTCCCAGGACAGGTACAGCACGGGGTTAGATACAGAGTAAAGCTCCCTCTACACTGTCCCCATCAAACACTCCCAGGACAGGTACAGCACGGGGTTAGATACAGAGTAAAGCTCCCTCTACACTGTCCCCATCAAACACTCCCAGGACAGGTACAGCACGGGGTTAGATACAGAGTAAAGCTCCCTCTACACTGTCCCCATCAAACACTCCCAGGACAGGTACAGCACGGGGTTAGATACAGAGTAAAGCTCCCTCTACACTGTCCCCATCAAACACTCCCAGGACAGGTACAGCACGGGGTTAGATACAGAGTAAAGCTCCCTCTACACTGTCCACATCAAACACTCCCAGGACAGGTACAGCACGGGGTTAGATACAGAGTAAAGCTCCCTCCACACTGTCCCCATCAAACACTCCCAGGACAGGTACAGCACGGGGTTAGATACAGAGTAAAGCTCCCTCTACACTGTCCCCATCAAACACTCCCAGGACAGGTACAGCACGGGATTAGATACAGAGTAAAGCTCCCTCTACACTGTCCCCATCAAACACTCCCAGGACCGGTACAGCACGGGGTTAGATACAGAGTAAAGCTCCCTCTACACTGTCCCCATCAAACACTCCCAGGACAGGTACAGTACGGGGTTAGAAACAGAGTGAAGCTCCCTCTACACCGTCCCCATCAAACACTCCCAGGACAGGTACAGCACGGGGTTAGTTACAGAGTAAAGCTCCCTCTACACTGTCCCCATCAAACACTCCCAGGACAGGTACCGCACGGGGTTAGAAACAGAGTAAAGCTCCCTCTACACTGTCCCCATCAAACACTCCCAGGACAGGTACAGCACGGGGTTAGATACAGAGTAAAGCTCCCTCTACACTGTCCCCAGCAAACACTCCCAGGACAGGTACGGCACGGGGTTAGATACAGAGTAAAGCTCCCTCTACACCGTCCCCATCAAACACTCCCAGGACAGGTACAGCACGGGGTTAGATACAGAGTAAAGCTCCCTCTACACTGTCCCCATCAAACACTCCCAGGACAGGTACAGCACTGGGTTAGATAGAGAGTAAAGCTCCCTCTACACTATCCCCAGCAAACACTCCCAGAACAGGTACAGCGCGTGGTTCGATAAAGAGTAAAGCTCCCTCTGCACTGACCCCAACAAACACTCCCAGGACAAGTACAGCGCGCGGTTAGATACAGAGTAAAGCTCCCTCTACACTGTCCCCAGCAAACACTCCCAGGACAGGTACAGCACGGGGGTTAGATACAGAGTAAAGCTCCCTCTACACTGTCCCCATCAAACACTCCCAGGACAGGTACAGCACGGGGTTAGATACAGAGTAAAGCTCCCTCTACACTGTCCCCAACAAACACTCCCAGGACAGGTACAGCACGGGGTTAGATACAGAGTAAAGCTCCCTCAACACTCTCCACATCAAACACTCCCAGGACAGGTACAGCACGGGGTTAGATACAGAGTAATGCTCCCTCTACACTGTCCCCATCAAACTCTCCCAGGGCAGGTACAGCACGGGGTTAGACACAGAGTAATGCTCCCTCTACACTGTCCCCATCAAACTCTCCCAGGGCAGGTACAGCACGGGGTTAGATACAGAGTAAAGCTCCCTCTACACTGTCCCCAGCAAACACTCCCAGGACAGGTACGGCACGGGGTTAGATAGAGAGTAAAGCTCCCTCTACACTGTCCCCAGCAAACACTCGCAGGACAAGTACAGCGCGGGGTTAGATACAGAGTAAAGCTCTCTCTACACTGTCCCCATCAAACACTTCCAGGGCAGGTACAGCACGGGGTTAGATACAGAGTGAAGCTCCCTCGATACTGTCCCGAACAAACACTCCCAGGACAGGTACAGCACGGGGTTAGATACAGAGTAAATCTCCCGCTACACTGTCCCCATCAAACACTCCCAGGACAGGTACAGCACGGGGTTAGATACAGAGTAATGCTCCCTCTACACTGTCCCCATCAAACACTCCCAGGACAGGTACAGCACGCGGTTCGATACAGAGTAAATCTCCCTCTACACTGTCCCCATCAAACACTCCCAGGACAGGTACAGCACGGGGTTAGATACAGAGTAAAGCTCCCTCTACATTGTCCCCATCAAACACTCCCAGGACAGGTACAGCACGGGGTTAGATACAGAGTAAAGCTCCCTCTACACTGTCCCCATCAAACACTCCCAGGACAGGTACAGCACAGGGTTAGATACAGAGTAAAGCTCCCTCTACACTGTCCCCATCAACCACTCCCAGGACAGGTACAGCACGGGGGTTAGATAGAGAGTAAACCTCCCTCGACACTGTCCCCAACAAACACTCCCAGGACAGGTACAGCACGGGGTTAGATACAGAGTAAAGCTCCCTCGACACTGTCCCCAACAAACACTCCCAGGACAGGTACAGCACGGGGTTAGATACAGAGTAAAGCTCCCTCAACACTCTCCACATCAAACACTCCCAGGACAGGTACAGCACGGGGTTAGATACAGAGTAATGCTCCCTCTACACTGTCCCCATCAAACACTCCCAGAACAGGTACAGCACGGGGTTAGATACAGAGTAAAGCTCCCTCGACCCTGTCCCCATCAAACATTCCCAGGACAGGTACAGCACGGGGTTAGATACAGAGTAAAGCTCCCTCTACACTCTCCCCATCAAACACTCCCAGGACAGGTACAGCACGGGGTTAGATACAGAGTAAAGCTCCCTCTACACTGTCCCCAGCAAACACTCGCAGGACAAGTACAGCGCGGGGTTAGATACAGAGTAAAGCTCTCTCTACACTGTCCCCATCAAACACTCCCAGGGCAGGTACAGCACGGGGTTAGATACAGAGTAAAGCTCCCTCTACACTGTCCCCATCAAACACTCCCAGGACAGGTACAGCACGGGGTTAGATACAGAGTAAAGCTCCCGCTACACTGTCCCCATCAAACACTCCCAGGACAGGTACAGCACAGGGTTAGATACAGAGTAATGCTCCCTCTACACTGTCCCCATCAAACACTCCCAGGACAGGTACAGCACGCGGTTAGATACAGAGTAAATCTCCCTCTACACTGTCCCCATCAAACACTCCCAGGACAGGTACAGCACGGGGTTAGATACAGAGTAAAGCTCCCTCTACACTGTCCCCATCAAACACTCCCAGGACAGGTACAGCACGGGGTTAGATACAGAGTAAATCTCCCGCTACACTGTCCCCATCAAACACTCCCAGGACAGGTACAGCACGGGGTTAGATACAGAGTAATGCTCCCTCTACACTGTCCCCATCAAACACTCCCAGGACAGGTACAGCACGCGGTTCGATACAGAGTAAATCTCCCTCTACACTGTCCCCATCAAACACTCCCAGGACAGGTACAGCACGGGGTTAGATACAGAGTAAAGCTCCCTCTACATTGTCCCCATCAAACACTCCCAGGACAGGTACAGCACGGGGTTAGATACAGAGTAAAGCTCCCTCTACACTGTCCCCATCAAACACTCCCAGGACAGGTACAGCACAGGGTTAGATACAGAGTAAAGCTCCCTCTACACTGTCCCCATCAACCACTCCCAGGACAGGTACAGCACGGGGGTTAGATACAGAGTAAACCTCCCTCGACACTGTCCCCAACAAACACTCCCAGGACAGGTACAGCACGGGGTTAGATACAGAGTAAAGCTCCCTCGACACTGTCCCCAACAAACACTCCCAGGACAGGTACAGCACGGGGTTAGATACAGAGTAAAGCTCCCTCAACACTCTCCACATCAAACACTCCCAGGACAGGTACAGCACGGGGTTAGATACAGAGTAATGCTCCCTCTACACTGTCCCCATCAAACACTCCCAGAACAGGTACAGCACGGGGTTAGATACAGAGTAAAGCTCCCTCGACACTGTCCCCATCAAACACTCCCAGGGCAGGTACAGCACGGGGTTAGACACAGAGTAATGCTCCCTCTACACTGTCCCCATCAAACTCTCCCAGGGCAGGTACAGCACGGGGTTAGATACAGAGTAAAGCTCCCTCTACACTGTCCCCATCAAACACTCCCAGGGCAGGTACAGCACGGGGTTAGATACAGAGTAAAACTCCCTCTACACTGTCCCCATCAAACACTCCCAGGGCAGGTACAGCACGTGGTTAGATACAGAGTAAAGCTCCCTCTACACTATCCCCAAGCAAACACTCGCAGGACAAGTACAGCGCGGGGTTAGATACAGAGTAAAGCTCTCTCTACACTGTCCCCATCAAACACTCCCAGGACAGGTACAGCACGGGGTTAGATACAGAGTAAAGCTCCTTCTACACTGTCCCCATCAAACACTCCCAGGACAGGTACAGCACAGGGTTAGATACAGAGTAAAGCTCCCTCTACCCTGTCCCCATCAAACATTCCCAGGACAGGTACAGCACGGGGTTAGATACAGAGTAAAGCTCCCTCTACACTGTCCCCATCAAACACTCCCAGGACAGGTACAGCACGGGGTTAGATACAGAGTAAAGCTCCCTCTACACTGTCCCCAGCAAACACTCGCAGGACAAGTACAGCGCGGGGTTAGATACAGAGTAAAGCTCTCTCTACACTGTCCCCATCAAACACTCCCAGGGCAGGTACAGCACGGGGTTAGATACAGAGTAAAGCTCCCTCTACACTGTCCCCATCAAACACTCCCAGGACAGGTACAGCACGGGGTTAGATACAGAGTAAAGCTCCCGCTACACTGTCCCCATCAAACAATCCCAGGACAGGTACAGCACAGGGTTAGATACAGAGTAATGCTCCCTCTACACTGTCCCCATCAAACACTCCCAGGACAGGTACAGCACGCGGTTAGATACAGAGTAAATCTCCCTCTACACTGTCCCCATCAAACACTCCCAGGACAGGTACAGCACGGGGTTAGATACAGAGTAAAGCTCCCTCTACACTGTCCCCATCAAACACTCCCAGGACAGGTACAGCACGGGGTTAGATACAGAGTAAAGCTCCCTCTACACTGTCCCCATCAAACACTCCCAGGACAGGTACAGCACAGGGTTAGATACAGAGTAAAGCTCCCTCTACACTGTCCCCATCAACCACTCCCAGGACAGGTACAGCACGGGGTTAGATACAGAGTAAAGCTCCCTCTACCCTGTCCCCATCAAACATTCCCAGGACAGGTACAGCACGGGGTTAGATACAGAGTAAAGCTCCCTCTACACTGTCCCCATCAAACACTCCCAGGACAGGTACAGCACGGGGTTAGATACAGAGTAAAGCTCCCTCTACACTGTCCCCATCAAACACTCCCAGGACAGGTACAGCACGGGGTTAGATACAGAGTACAGCTCCCTCTACACTGTCCCCATCAAACACTCCCAGGACAGGTCCAGCACGGGGTTAGATACAGAGTCAAGCTCCCTCTACACTGTCCCCATCAAACACTCCCAGGACAGGTACAGCACGGGGTTAGATACAGAGTCAAGCTCCCTCTACACTGTCCCCATCAAACACTCCCAGGACAGGTACAGCACGGGGTTAGATACAGAGTAAAGCTCCCTCTACACTGTCCCCATCAAACACTCCCAGGACAGGTACAGCACGGGGTTAGATACAGAGTAAAGCTCCCTCTACACTGTCCCCATCAAACACTCCCAGGACAGGTACAGCACGGGGTTAGATACAGAGTAAAGCTCCCTCTACACTGTCCCCATCGAACACTCCCAGGACAGGTACAGCACGGTGTTAGATACAGAGTAAAGCTCCCTCTACACTGTCCCCATCAAACACTCCCAGGACAGGTACAGCACGGGGTTAGATACAGAGTAAAGCTCCCTCTACACTGTCCCCATCAAACACTCCCAGGACAGGTACAGCACGGGGTTAGATACAGAGTAAAGCTCCCTCTACACTGTCCCCATCAAACACTCCCAGGACAGGTACAGCACGGGGTTTGATACAGAGTAAAACTCCCTCTACACTGTCCACATCAAACACTCCCAGGACAGGTACAGCACGGGGTTAGATACAGAGTAAAGCTGCCTCTACACTGTCCCCATCAAACACTCCCAGGACAGCTACAGCACGGGGTTAGATACAGAGTAAAGCTCCCTCTACACTGTCCCCATCAAACACTCCCAGGACAGGTACAGCACGGGGTGAGATACAGAGTAAAGCTCCCTCTACACTGTCCCCATCAAACACTCCCAGGACAGGTACAGCACGGGGTTAGATACAGAGTAAAGCTCCCTCTACACTGTCCCCATCAAACACTCCCAGGACAGGTACAGCACGGGGTTAGATACAGAGTAAAGCTCCCTCTACACTGTCCCCATCAAACACTCCCAGGACAGGTACAGCACGGGGTTAGATACAGAGTAAAGCTCCCTCTACACTGTCCCCATCAAACACTCCCAGGACAGGTACAGCACGGGGTTAGATACAGAGTAAAGCTCCCTCCACACTGTCCCCATCAAACACTCCCAGGACAGGTACAGCACGGGGTTAGATACAGAGTAAAGCTCCCTCTACACTGTCCCCATCAAACACTCCCAGGACAGGTACAGCACGGTGTTAGATACAGAGTAAAGCTCCCTCTACACTGTCCCCATCAAACACTCCCAGGACAGGTACAGCACGGGATTAGATACAGAGTAAAGCTCCCTCTACACTGTCCCCATCAAACACTCCCAGGACCGGTACAGCACGGGGTTAGATACAGAGTAAAGCTCCCTCTACACTGTCCCCATCAAACACTCCCAGGACAGGTACAGTACGGGGTTAGATACAGAGTAAAGCTCCCTCTACACCGTCCCCATCAAACACTCCCAGGACAGGTACAGCACGGGGTTAGTTACAGAGTAAAGCTCCCTCTACACTGTCCCCATCAAACACTCCCAGGACAGGTACGGCACGGGGTTAGAAACAGAGTAAAGCTCCCTCTACACTGTCCCCATCAAACACTCCCAGGACAGGTACAGCACGGGGTTAGATACAGAGTAAAGCTCCCTCTACACCATCCCCATCAAACACTCCCAGGACAGGTACAGCACGGGGTTAGATACAGAGTAAAGCTCCCTCTACACTGTCCCCATCAAACACTCCCAGGACAGGTACAGCACTGGGTTAGATAGAGAGTAAAGCTCCCTCTACACTATCCCCAGCAAACACTCCCAGAACAGGTAGAGCGCGTGGTTCGATAAAGAGTAAAGCTCCCTCTGCACTGACCCCAACAAACACTCCCAGGACAAGTACAGCGCGCGGTTAGATACAGAGTAAAGCTCCCTCTACACTGTCCCCAGCAAACACTCCCAGGACAGGTACAGCACGGGGGTTAGATACAGAGTAAAGCTCCCTCTACACTGTCCCCATCAAACACTCCCAGGACAGGAACAGCACGGGGTTAGATACAGAGTAAAGCTCCCTCGACACTGTCCCCAACAAACACTCCCAGGACAGGTACAGCACGGGGTTAGATACAGAGTAAAGCTCCCTCAACACTCTCCACATCAAACTCTCCCAGGGCAGGTACAGCACGGGGTTAGATAGAGAGTAAAGCTCCCTCTACACTGTCCCCAGCAAACACTCGCAGGACAAGTACAGCGCGGGGTTAGATACAGAGTAAAGCTCTCTCTACACTGTCCCCATCAAACACTTCCAGGGCAGGTACAGCGCGGGGTTAGATACAGAGTGAAGCTCCCTCGATACTGTCCCCATCAAGCACTCCCAGGACAGGTACAGCACGGGGTTAGATACAGAGTAAATCTCCCGCTACACTGTCCCCATCAAACACTCCCAGGACAGGTACAGCACGGGGTTAGATACAGAGTAATGCTCCCTCTACACTGTCCCCATCAAACACTCCCAGGACAGGTACAGCACGCGGTTCGATACAGAGTAAATCTCCCTCTACACTGTCCCCATCAAACACTCCCAGGACAGGTACAGCACGGGGTTAGATACAGAGTAAAGCTCCCTCTACATTGTCCCCATCAAACACTCCCAGGACAGGTACAGCACGGGGTTAGATACAGAGTAAAGCTCCCTCTACACTGTCCCCATCAAACACTCCCAGGACAGGTACAGCACGGGGTTAGATACAGAGTAAAGCTCCCTCTACCCTGTCCCCATCAAACATTCCCAGGACAGGTACAGCACGGGGTTAGATACAGAGTAAAGCTCCCTCTACACTGTCCCCAGCAAACACTCGCAGGACAAGTACAGCGCGGGGTTAGATACAGAGTAAAGCTCTCTCTACACTGTCCCCATCAAACACTCCCAGGACAGGTACAGCACGGGGTTAGATACAGAGTAAAGCTCCCTCTACACTGTCCCCATCAAACACTCCCAGGACAGGTACAGCACGGGGTTAGATACAGAGTAAAGCTCCCTCTACACTGTCCCCATCAAACACTCCCAGGACAGGTACAGCACGGGGTTAGATACAGAGTACAGCTCCCTCTACACTGTCCCCATCAAACACTCCCAGGACAGGTCCAGCACGGGGTTAGATACAGAGTCAAGCTCCCTCTACACTGTCCCCATCAAACACTCCCAGGACAGGTACAGCACGGGGTTAGATACAGAGTCAAGCTCCCTCTACACTGTCCCCATCAAACACTCCCAGGACAGGTACAGCACGGGGTTAGATACAGAGTAAAGCTCCCTCTACACTGTCCCCATCAAACACTCCCAGGACAGGTACAGCACGGGGTTAGATACAGAGTAAAGCTCCCTCTACACTGTCCCCATCAAACACTCCCAGGACAGGTACAGCACGGGGTTAGATACAGAGTAAAGCTCCCTCTACACTGTCCCCATCAAACACTCCCAGGACAGGTACAGCACGGTGTTAGATACAGAGTAAAGCTCCCTCTACACTGTCCCCATCAAACACTCGCAGGACAGGTACAGCACGGGGTTAGATACAGAGTAAAGCTCCCTCTACACTGCCCCATCAAACACTCCCAGGACAGGTACAGCACGGGGTTAGATACAGAGTAAAGCTCCCTCTACACTGTCCCCATCAAACACTCCCAGGACAGGTACAGCACGGGGTTTGATACAGAGTAAAGCTCCCTCTACACTGTCCACATCAAACACTCCCAGGACAGGTACAGCACGGGGTTAGATACAGAGTAAAGCTCCCTCTACACTGTCCCCATCAAACACTCCCAGGACAGCTACAGCACGGGGTTAGATACAGAGTAAAGCTCCCTCTACACTGTCCCCATCAAACACTCCCAGGACAGGTACAGCACGGGGTGAGATACAGAGTAAAGCTCCCTCTACACTGTCCCCATCAAACACTCCCAGGACAGGTACAGCACGGGGTTAGATACAGAGTAAAGCTCCCTCTACACTGTCCCCATCAAACACTCCCAGGACAGGTACAGCACGGGGTTAGATACAGAGTAAAGCTCCCTCTACACTGTCCCCATCAAACACTCCCAGGACAGGTACAGCACGGGGTTAGATACAGAGTAAAGCTCCCTCTACACTGTCCCCATCAAACACTCCCAGGACAGGTACAGCACGGGGTTAGATACAGAGTAAAGCTCCCTCCACACTGTCCCCATCAAACACTCCCAGGACAGGTACAGCACGGGGTTAGATACAGAGTAAAGCTCCCTCTACACTGTCCCCATCAAACACTCCCAGGACAGGTACAGCACGGGATTAGATACAGAGTAAAGCTCCCTCTACACTGTCCCCATCAAACACTCCCAGGACCGGTACAGCACGGGGTTAGATACAGAGTAAAGCTCCCTCTACACTGTCCCCATCAAACACTCCCAGGACAGGTACAGCACGGGGTTAGATACAGAGTAAAGCTCCCTCTACACTGTCCCCATCAAACACTCCCAGGACAGGTACAGCACGGGGTTAGATACAGAGTAAAGCTCCCTCTACACTGTCCCCAGCAAACACTCCCAGGACAGGTACGGCACGGGGTTAGATACAGAGTAAAGCTCCCTCTACACCATCCCCATCAAACACTCCCAGGACAGGTACAGCACGGGGTTAGATACAGAGTAAAGCTCCCTCTACACTGTCCCCATCAAACACTCCCAGGACAGGTACAGCACTGGGTTAGATAGAGAGTAAAGCTCCCTCTACACTGTCCCCAGCAAACACTCCCAGGACAGGTACAGCACGGGGGTTAGATACAGAGTAAAGCTCCCTCTACACTGTCCCCATCAAACACTCCCAGGACAGGTACAGCACGGGGTTAGATACAGAGTAAAGCTCCCTCGACACTGTCCCCAACAAACACTCCCAGGGCAGGTACAGCACGGGGTTAGACACAGAGTAATGCTCCCTCTACACTGTCCCCATCAAACTCTCCCAGGGCAGGTACAGCACGGGGTTAGACACAGAGTAAAGCTCCCTCTACACTGTCCCCAGCAAACACTCCCAGGACAGGTACGGCACGGGGTTAGATAGAGAGTAAAGCTCCCTCTACACTGTCCCCAGCAAACACTCGCAGGACAAGTACAGCGCGGGGTTAGATACAGAGTAAATCTCCCTCTACACTGTCCCCATCAAACACTCCCAGGACAGGTACATCACGGGGTTAGATACAGAGTAAAGATCCCTCTACACTGTCCCCATCAAACACTCCCAGGACTGGTACAACACGGGGTTAGATACAGAGTAAAGCTCCCTCTACACTATCCCCATCAAACACTCCCAGGAAAGGTACAGCACAGGGTTAGATACAGAGTAAAGCTCCCTCTACACTGTCCCCATCAAACACTCCCAGGACAGGTACAGCACAGGGTTAGATACAGAGTAAAGCTCCCTCTACACTGTCCCCATCAAACACTCCCAGGACAGGTACAGAACGCGGTTAGATACAGAGTAAATCTCCCTCTACACTGTCCCCATCAAACACTCCCAGGACAGGTACAGCACGGGGTTAGATACAGAGTAAAGCTCCCTCTACACTGTCCCCATCAAACACTCCCAGGGCAGGAACAGCACGGGGTTAGATACAGAGTAAAGCTCCCTCTACACTGTCCCCATTAAACACTCCCAGGACAGGTACAGCACGGGGTTAGATACAGAGTAAAGCTCCCTCTACACTGTCCCCAGCAAACACTCCCAGGACAGGTACGGCACGGGGTTAGATACAGAGTAAAGCTCCCTCTACACCATCCCCATCAAACACTCCCAGGACAGGTACAGCACGGGGTTAGATACAGAGTAAAGCTCCCTCTACACTGTCCCCATCAAACACTCCCAGGACAGGTACAGCACGGGGTTAGATACAGAGTAAAGCTCCCTCTACACCATCCCCATCAAACACTCCCAGAACAGGTACAGCGCGTGGTTCGATAAAGAGTAAAGCTCCCTCTGCACTGACCCCAACAAACACTCCCAGGACAGGTACAGCACGGGGTTAGATACAGAGTAAAGCTCCCTCTACACTGTCCCCATCAAACACTCCCAGGACAGGTACAGCACGGGGTTAGATATAGAGTAAAGCTCCCTCTACACTGTCCCATCAAACACTCCCAGGACAGGTACAGAACGGGGTTAGATACAGAGTAAAACTCCCTCGACACTGTCCCCATCAAACACTCCCAGGACAGGTACAGCACGGGGTTAGATACAGAGTAAAGCTCCCTCTACACTGTCCCCATCAAACACTCCCAGGACAGGTACAGAACGGGGTTAGATACAGAGTAAAACTCCCTCGACACTGTCCCCATCAAACACTCCCAGGACAGGTACAGCACGGGGTTAGATACAGAGTAAAGCTCCCTCTACACTGTCCCCATCAAACACTCCCAGAACAGGTACAGCACGGGGTTAGATACAGAGTAAAGCTCCCTCTACACTGTCCCCAGCAAACACTCCCAGGACAGGTACAGCACGGGGTTAGATACTGAGTAAAGCTCCCTCTACACTGTCCCCATCAAACACTCCCACAACAGGTACAGCACGGGGTTAGATACAGAGTAAAGCTCCCTCTACACTGTCCCCAGCAAACACTCCCAGGACAGGTACAGCACGGGGTTAGATACAGAGTAAAGCTCCCTCTATACTGTCCCCATCAAACACTCCCAGGACAGGTACAGCACGGGGTTAGATACAGAGTAAAGCTCCCTCTACACTGTCCCCATCAAACACTCCCAGGACAGGTACAGCACGGGGTTAGATACAGAGTAAAGCTCCCTCTACACTGTCCCCATCAATCACTCCCAGAACAGGTACAGCACGGGGTTCGATACAGAGTAATGCTCCCTCTACACTGTCCCCATCAAACTCTCCCAGGGCAGGTACAGCACGGGGTTAGATAGAGAGTAAAGCTCCCTCTACACTGTCCCCAGCAAACACTCGCAGGACAAGTACAGCGCGGGGTTAGATACAGAGTAAAGCTCTCTCTACACTGTCCCCATCAAACACTTCTAGGGCAGGTACAGCATGGGGTTAGATACAGAGTGAAGCTCCCTCGATACTGTCCCCATCAAGCACTCCCAGGACAGGTACAGCACGGGGTTAGATACAGAGTAAATCTCCCGCTACACTGTCCCCATCAAACACTCCCAGGACAGGTACAGCACGGGGTTAGATACAGAGTAATGCTCCCTCTACACTGTCCCCATCAAACACTCCCAGGACAGGTACAGCACGCGGTTCGATACAGAGTAAATCTCCCTCTACACTGTCCCCATCAAACACTCCCAGGACAGGTACAGCACGGGGTTAGATACAGAGTAAAGCTCCCTCTACATTGTCCCCATCAAACACTCCCAGGACAGGTACAGCACGGGGTTAGATACAGAGTAAAGCTCCCTCTACACTGTCCCCATCAAACACTCCCAGGACAGGTACAGCACGGGGTTAGATACAGAGTAAAGCTCCCTCTACCCTGTCCCCATCAAACATTCCCAGGACAGGTACAGCACGGGGTTAGATACAGAGTAAAGCTCCCTCTACACTGTCCCCAGCAAACACTCGCAGGACAAGTACAGCGCGGGGTTAGATACAGAGTAAAGCTCTCTCTACACTGTCCCCATCAAACACTCCCAGGACAGGTACAGCACGGGGTTAGATACAGAGTAAAGCTCCCTCTACACCGTCCCCATCAAACACTCCCAGGACAGGTACAGCACGGGGTTAGATACAGAGTAAAGCTCCCTCTACACTGTCCCCATCAAACACTCCCAGGACAGGTACAGCACGGGGTTAGATACAGAGTACAGCTCCCTCTACACTGTCCCCATCAAACACTCCCAGGACAGGTCCAGCACGGGGTTAGATACAGAGTCAAGCTCCCTCTACACTGTCCCCATCAAACACTCCCAGGACAGGTACAGCACGGGGTTAGATACAGAGTCAAGCTCCCTCTACACTGTCCCCATCAAACACTCCCAGGACAGGTACAGCACGGGGTTAGATACAGAGTAAAGCTCCCTCTACACTGTCCCCATCAAACACTCCCAGGACAGGTACAGCACGGGGTTAGATACAGAGTAAAGCTCCCTCTACACTGTCCCCATCAAACACTCCCAGGACAGGTACAGCACGGTGTTAGATACAGAGTAAAGCTCCCTCTACACTGTCCCCATCAAACACTCGCAGGACAGGTACAGCACGGGGTTAGATACAGAGTAAAGCTCCCTCTACACTGTCCCCATCAAACACTCCCAGGACAGGTACAGCACGGGGTTAGATACAGAGTAAAGCTCCCTCTACACTGTCCCCATCAAACACTCCCAGGACAGGTACAGCACGGGGTTTGATACAGAGTAAAGCTCCCTCTACACTGTCCACATCAAACACTCCCAGGACAGGTACAGCACGTGGTTAGATACAGAGTAAAGCTCCCTCTACACTGTCCCCATCAAACACTCCCAGGACAGGTACAGCACGGGGTGAGATACAGAGTAAAGCTCCCTCTACACTGTCCCCATCAAACACTCCCAGGACAGGTACAGCACGGGGTTAGATACAGAGTAAAGCTCCCTCTACACTGTCCCCATCAAACACTCCCAGGACAGGTACAGCACGGGGTTAGATACAGAGTAAAGCTCCCTCTACACTGTCCCCATCAAACACTCCCAGGACAGGTACAGCACGGGGTTAGATACAGAGTAAAGCTCCCTCTACACTGTCCCCATCAAACACTCCCAGGACAGGTACAGCACGGGGTTAGATACAGAGTAAAGCTCCCTCCACACTGTCCCCATCAAACACTCCCAGGACAGGTACAGCACGGGGTTAGATACAGAGTAAAGCTCCCTCTACACTGTCCCCATCAAACACTCCCAGGACAGGTACAGCACGGGATTAGATACAGAGTAAAGCTCCCTCTACACTGTCCCCATCAAACACTCCCAGGACCGGTACAGCACGGGGTTAGATACAGAGTAAAGCTCCCTCTACACTGTCCCCATCAAACACTCCCAGGACAGGTACAGCACGGGGTTAGATACAGAGTAAAGCTCCCTCTACACTGTCCCCATCAAACACTCCCAGGACAGGTACAGCACGGGGTTAGATACAGAGTAAAGCTCCCTCTACACTGTCCCCAGCAAACACTCCCAGGACAGGTACGGCACGGGGTTAGATACAGAGTAAAGCTCCCTCTACACCATCCCCATCAAACACTCCCAGGACAGGTACAGCACGGGGTTAGATACAGAGTAAAGCTCCCTCTACACTGTCCCCATCAAACACTCCCAGGACAGGTACAGCACTGGGTTAGATAGAGAGTAAAGCTCCCTCTACACTGTCCCCAGCAAACACTCCCAGGACAGGTACAGCACGGGGTTAGATACAGAGTAAAGCTCCCTCTACACTGTCCCCATCAAACACTCCCAGGACAGGTACAGCACGGGGTTAGATACAGAGTAAAGCTCCCTCGACACTGTCCCCAACAAACACTCCCAGGGCAGGTACAGCACGGGGTTAGACACAGAGTAATGCTCCCTCTACACTGTCCCCATCAAACTCTCCCAGGGCAGGTACAGCACGGGGTTAGACACAGAGTAAAGCTCCCTCTACACTGTCCCCAGCAAACACTCCCAGGACAGGTACGGCACGGGGTTAGATAGAGAGTAAAGCTCCCTCTACACTGTCCCCAGCAAACACTCGCAGGACAAGTACAGCGCGGGGTTAGATACAGAGTAAATCTCCCTCTACACTGTCCCCATCAAACACTCCCAGGACAGGTACATCACGGGGTTAGATACAGAGTAAAGATCCCTCTACACTGTCCCCATCAAACACTCCCAGGACTGGTACAACACGGGGTTAGATACAGAGTAAAGCTCCCTCTACACTATCCCCATCAAACACTCCCAGGACAGGTACAGCACAGGGTTAGATACAGAGTAAAGCTCCCTCTACACTGTCCCCATCAAACACTCCCAGGACAGGTACATCACGGGGTTAGATACAGAGTAAAGATCCCTCTACACTGTCCCCATCAAACACTCCCAGGACTGGTACAACACGGGGTTAGATACAGAGTAAAGCTCCCTCTACACTATCCCCATCAAACACTCCCAGGACAGGTACAGCACAGGGTTAGATACAGAGTAAAGCTCCCTCTACACTGTCCCCATCAAACACTCCCAGGACAGGTACAGAACGCGGTTAGATACAGAGTAAATCTCCCTCTACACTGTCCCCATCAAACACTCCCAGGACAGGTACAGCACGGGGTTAGGTACAGAGTAACGCTCCCTCTACACTGTCCCCATCAAACACTCCCAGGACAGGTACAGCACGGGGTTAGATACAGAGTAAAGCTCCCTCTCCACTGTCCCCATCAGACACTCCCAGGACAGGTACAGCACGGGGTTAGATACAGAGTAAAGCTCCCTCTACACTGTCCCCATCAAACACTCCCAGGGCAGGAACAGCACGGGGTTAGATACAGAGTAAAGCTCCCTCTACACTGTCCCCATTAAACACTCCCAGGACAGGTACAGCACGGGGTTAGATACAGAGTAAAGCTCCCTCTACACTGTCCCCAGCAAACACTCCCAGGACAGGTACGGCACGGGGTTAGATACAGAGTAAAGCTCCCTCTACACCATCCCCATCAAACACTCCCAGGACAGGTACAGCACGGGGTTAGATACAGAGTAAAGCTCCCTCTACACTGTCCCCATCAAACACTCCCAGGGCAGGTACAGCACGGGGTTAGATACAGAGTAAAGCTCCCTCTACACTGTCCCCATCAAACACTCCCAGGACAGGTACAGCACGGGGTTAGATACAGAGTAAAGCTCCCTCTACACCATCGCCATCAAACACTCCCAGAACAGGTACAGCGCGTGGTTCGATAAAGAGTAAAGCTCCCTCTGCACTGACCCCAACAAACACTCCCAGGACAGGTACAGCACGGGGTTAGATACAGAGTAAAGCTCCCTCTACACTGTCCCCATCAAACACTCCCAGGACAGGTACAGCACGGGGTTAGATATAGAGTAAAGCTCCCTCTACACTGTCCCATCAAACACTCCCAGGACAGGTACAGAACGGGGTTAGATACAGAGTAAAACTCCCTCGACACTGTCCCCATCAAACACTCCCAGGACAGGTACAGCACGGGGTTAGATACAGAGTAAAGCTCCCTCTACACTGTCCCCATCAAACACTCCCAGGACAGGTACAGAACGGGGTTAGATACAGAGTAAAACTCCCTCGACACTGTCCCCATCAAACACTCCCAGGACAGGTACAGCGCGGGGTTAGATACAGAGTAAAGCTCCCTCTACACTGTCCCCATCAAACACTCCCAGAACAGGTACAGCACGGGGTTAGATACAGAGTAAAGCTCCCTCTACACTGTCCCCAGCAAACACTCCCAGAACAGGTACAGCACGGGGTTAGATACAGAGTAAAGCTCCCTCTACACTGTCCCCATCAAACACTCCCAGGACAGGTACAGCACGGGGTTAGATACAGAGTAAAGCTCCCTCTACACTGTCCCCAGCAAACACTCCCAGGACAGGTACAGCACGGGGTTAGATACAGAGTAAAGCTCCCTCTACACTGTCCCCAGCAAACACTCCCAGAACAGGTACAGCACGGGGTTAAATACAGAGTAAAGCTCCCTCTACACTGTCCCCAGCAAACACTCCCAGAACAGGTACAGCACGGGGTTAGATACAGAGTAAAGCTCCCTCTACACTGTCCCCAGCAAACACTCCCAGGACAGGGACAGCATGGGGTTAGATACAGAGTAAAGCTCCCTCTACACTGTCCCC
This sequence comes from Scyliorhinus torazame, assembly GCF_047496885.1. Lineage (NCBI taxonomy): Eukaryota > Metazoa > Chordata > Chondrichthyes > Carcharhiniformes > Scyliorhinidae > Scyliorhinus > Scyliorhinus torazame. The sequence goes on from NC_092729.1 coordinate 80,904,101, forward strand.
ATCAAACACTCCCAGGACAGGTACAGCACGGGTTAGATACAGAGTAAAGCTCCCTCGACACTGTCCCCATCAAACACGCCCAGGACAGGTACAGCACGGGTTAGATACAGAGTAAAGCTCCCTCGACACTGTCCCCATCAAACACTCCCGGGACAGGTACAGCACGGGGTTAGATACAGAGTAAGGCTCCCTCTACACTGTCCCCATCAAACACTCCCAGAACAGGTCCAGCACGGGGTTAGATACAGAGTAAAGCTCCCTCTACACTGTCCCTATCAAACACTCCCAGAACAGGTCCAGCACGGGGTTAGATACAGAGTAAAGCTCCCTCTACACTGTCCCCATCAAACACGCCCAGGACAGGTACAGCACGGGTTAGATACAGAGTAAAGCTCCCTCGACACTGTCCCCATCAAACACTCCCGGGACAGGTACAGCACGGGGTTAGATACAGAGTAAGGCTCCCTCTACACTGTCCCCATCAAACACTCCCAGAACAGGTCCAGCACGGGGTTAGATACAGAGTAAAGCTCCCTCTACACTGTCCCTATCAAACACTCCCAGAACAGGTCCAGCACGGGGTTAGATACAGAGTAAAGCTCCCTCTACACTGTCCCTATCAAACACTCCCAGAACAGGTCCAGCACGGGGTTAGATACAGAGTAAAGCTCCCTCTACACTGTCCCCATCAAACACTCCCAGGACAGGTACAGCACGGGGTTAGATACAGAGTAAAGCTCCCTCTACACTGTCCCCATCAAACACTCCCAGGACAGGTACAGCACGGGGTTAGATACAGAGTAAAGCTCCCTCTACACTGTCCCCATCAAACACTCCCAGGACAGGTCCAGCACGGGGTTAGATACAGAGGTTTTGGGGACTCACGCCGTGTCGATCAGGACGGGGTCGCTCCGTTGAGAGAAGCTCTCGTCGCCGCCCCGCTGCCTGCGGTAGGCACACCGATAGAAATCCCTTGCGTTGCGCGTGACGTTGCGGAGATCGAAGGTCACTGTCGGGCTCCCGCGTTGGGCCTTGGCGGTCAGCAGCGGAGGGCGGTCCGGGGCCCGGTACAGGTAGAACCTGCGGCCTGTTTCACCCGCAGGAGCCTGGCAGGTCAGGCTGAACCCTTCTCCGGGCAGCGAGAGCCCGTCCTCTCCCCCGAGCTCCAGGCTGGGTTTGGGCAGGTCACCTGGGAAAGGCAAGGCTCGAGAATCATTGACAGGTCAGTGCGGAGGGGGAGGGGCCAGTGCGGAGGGGGAGGGCTCAGTGCGGAGGAGGAGGGGTCAGTGCGGAGGGGGAGGGGTCAGTGCGGAGGGGGAGGGCTCAGTGCGGAGGGGGAGGGCTCAGTGCGGAGGGGGTGGGGTCAGTGCGGAGGGGGAGGGGTCAGTGCGGAGGGGGAGGGGCCAGTGCGGAGGGGGAGGGGTCAGTGCGGAGGGGGAGGGGCCAGTGCGGAGGGGGAGGGGCCAGTGCGGAGGGGGAGGGGCCAGTGCGGAGGGGGAGGGGCCAGTGCGGAGGGGGAGGGGTCAGTGCGGAGGGGGAGGGGCCAGTGCGGAGGGGGAGGGGTCTGTGCGGAGGGGGAGGGGTCAGTGCGGAGGGGGAGGGGTCAGTGCGGAGGGGGAGGGGTCAGTGCGGAGGGGGAGGGGTCTGTGCGGAGGGGGAGGGGTCAGTGCGGAGGGGGAGGGGTCAGTGCGGAGGGGGAGGAGTCAGTGTGGAGGGGGAGGGGTCAGTGTGGAGGGGGAGGGGTCAGTGCGGAGGGGGAGGGGTCAGTGCGGAGGGGGAGGGGTCAGTGCGGAGGGGGAGGGTCAGTGCGGAGGGGGAGGGGTCAGTGCAGAGGGGGAGGGGTCAGTGCAGAGGGGGAGGTGTCAGTGCGGAGGGGGAGGGGTCAGTGCAGAGGGGGAGGGGTCAGTGCGGAGGGGGAGGGGTCAGTGCAGAGGGGGAGGGGTCAGTGCGGAGGGGGAGGGACCAGTGCGGAGGGAGAGGGGCCTGTGCGGAGGGGGAGGGGTCAGTGCGGAGGGAGAGGGGTCAGTGCGGAGGGGGAGGGGTCAGTGCGGAGGGGGAGGGGTCAGTGCGGAGAGAGAGACACAGAGAGCGAGAGAGAGAGACAGAGAGAGAGAGACAGACAGAGAGAGAGAGACAGACAGAGAGAGAAAGAGGGAGGGAAAGGGCGAGAGAAAGCAGGAGACAGAGAGAGAAAGGGAGAGAGAGGGACCGAGAGAGAGAGAGAAAGAAAGAGAGAAAGAGACAGACAGAGAGACAGAGAGCGAGAGAGAGAGAGAGACAGAGAGAGAGAGAGAGACAGAGAGATTGAGAGAGAGAGACTTAGAGAAAGAGACAGAGAAAGAGAGAGAGAGAAAGAGAGGGAGAAAGAGAGAGAGACAGAGATAGAGAGAGAGAGACAGAGAGAGAAAGAGGGAGAGAAAGAGGGAGACTGAGAGAGAGACAGAGGGAGAGAGAGAGTGAATGTGGTAAACCACTGTAGTGTATAATGTGTGTATTGTGGTAATCTCTGCTGGCTCCGCCTCCCCTCGGGCTCGGTATAAAGGTGGCTGGCTCCGCCCCCCCTCGGGCTGGGTATAAAGGTGGCTGGCTCCGCCCCCCCTCGGGCTCGGTGTAAAGGTGGCTGGCTCCGCCTCCCCTCGGGCCCGGTATAAAGGTGGCTGGCTCCGCCTCCCCTCGGGCTCGGTATAAAGGTAGCTGGCTCCGCCTCCCCTCGGGCTGGGTATAAAGGTGGCTGGCTCCGCCCCCCCTCGGGCTCGGTATAAAGGTGGCTGGCTCCGCCTCCCCTCGGGCTCGGTATAAAGGAGGCTGGCTCCGCCCCCCCTCCGGCTCGGTATAAAGGTGGCAGGCTCCGCCTCCCCTCGGGCTCGGTATAAAGGTGGCTGGCTCCGCCTCCCCTCGGGCTCGGTATAAAGGAGGCTGACTCCGCCTCCCCTCGGGCTCGGTATAAAGGAGGCTGGCTCCGCCTCCCCTCGGGCACGGTATTAAAGGTGGCTGGCTCCGCCTCCCCTCGGGCTCGGTATAAAGGTGGCAGGCTCCGCCTCCCCTCGGGCTCGGTATAAAGGTGGCTGGCTCCGCCTCCCCTCGGGCTGGGTATAAAGGTAGCTGGCTCCGCCTCCCCTCGGGCTCGGTATAAAGGTGGCTGGCTCCGCCTCCCCTCGGGCTCGGTATAAAGGTGGCTGGCTCCGCCTCCCCTCGGGCTCGGTATAAAGGTGGCTGGCTCCGCCTCCCCTCGGGCTCGGTATAAAGGTGGCTGGCTCCCCCTCCCCTCGGGCTCGGTATAAAGGTGGCTGGCTCCGCCCCCCCTCGGGCTCGGTATAAAGGTAGCTGGCTCCGCCTCCCCTCGGGCTCGGTATAAAGGAGGCTGGCTCCGCCCCCCCTCCGGCTCGGTATAAAGGTAGCTGGCTCCGCCTCCCCTCGGGCTGGGTATAAAGGTGGCTGGCTCCGCCTCCCCTCGGGCTCGGTATAAAGGTAGCTGGCTCCGCCTCCCCTCGGGCTCGGTATAAAGGTGGCTGGCTCCGCCTCCCCTCGGGCTCGGTATAAAGGTGGCTGGCTCCGCCTCCCCTCGGGCTCGGTATAAAGGTGGCTGGCTCCGCCTCCCCTCGGGCTCGGTGTAGAGGAGGCTGGCTCCGCCCCCCTCGGGCTCGGTATAAAGATGGCTGGCTCCGCCCCCCCTCGGGCTCGGTATAAAGGAGGCTGGCTCCGCCTCCCCTCGGGCTCGGTATAATGGAGGCTGGCTCCGCCTCCCCTCTGGCTCGGTATAAAGGTGGCTGGCTCCGCCTCCCCTCGGGCTCGGTATAATGGAGGCTGGCTCCGCCTCCCCTCTGGCTCGGTATAAAGGTGGCTGGCTCCGCCTCCCCTCGGGCTCGGTATAAAGGTGGCTGGCTCCGCCTCCCCTTGGGCTCGGTATAATGGAGGCTGGCTCCGCCTCCCCTCGGGCTCGGTATAAAGGTGGCTGGCTCCCCCTCCCCTCGGGCTCGGTATAAAGGTGGCTGGCCCCGCCTCCCCTCGGGCCCGGTATAAAGGTGGCTGGCTCCGCCTCCCCTCGGGCTCGGTATAAACGTGGCTGGCTCCGCCCCCCCTCGGGCTCGGTATAAAGGTGGCTGGCTCCGCCTCCCCTCGGGCTCGGTATAAAGGTGGCTGGCTCCGCCTCCCCTCGGGCTCTGTATAATGGAGGCTGGCTCCGCCTCCCCTCGGGCTCGGTATAAAGGTGGCTGGCTCCGCCTCCCCTCGGGCTCGGTATAAAGGTGGCTGGCTCCGCCTCCCCTCGGGCTCGGTATAAAGGTGGCTGGCTCCGCCCCCCCTCGGGCTCGGTATAAAGGTGGCTGGCTCCGCCCCCCCTCGGGCTCGGTATAAAGGTAGCTGGCTCCGCCTCCCCTCGGGCTCGGTATAAAGGTGGCTGGCTCCGCCTCCCCTCGGGCTCGGTATAAAGGTGGCTGGCTCCGCCTCCCCTCGGGCTCGGTATAAAGGTGGCTGGCTCCGCCTCCCCTCGGGCTGGGTATAAAGGTGGCTGGCTCCGCCTCCCCTCGGGCTCGGTATAAAGGTGGCTGGCTCCGCCCCCCCTCGGGCTCGGTATAAAGGTAGCTGGCTCCGCCTCCCCTCGGGCTCGGTATAAAGGTGGCTGGCTCCGCCTCCCCTCGGGCTCGGTATAAAGGAGGCTGGCTCCGCCCCCCCTCGGGCTCGGTATAAAGGTGGCTGGCTCCGCCTCCCCTCGGGCTCGGTGTAAAGGTGGCTGGCTCCGCCTCCCCTCGGGCTCGGTGTAAAGGTGGCTGGCTCCGCCTCCCCTCGGGCTCGGTGTAAAGGTGGCTGGCTCCGCCTCCCCTCGGGCTCGGTATAAAGGTGGCTGGCTCCGCCTCCCCCGGGCTCGGTGTAAAGGTGGCTGGCTCCGCCTCCCCTCGGGCTCGGTATAAAGGTGGCTGGCTCCGCCTCCCCTCGGGCTCGGTATAAAGGTGGCTGGCTCCGCCTCCCCTCGGGCTCGGTATAAAGGTGGCTGGCTCCGCCTCCCCTCGGGCTCGGTATAAAGGTGGCTGGCTCCGCCTCCCCTCGGGCTCGGTATAAAGGAGGCTGGCTCCGCCCCCCCTCGGGCTCGGTATAAAGGTGGCTGGCTCCGCCTCCCCTCGGGCTCGGTATAAAGGTGGCTGGCTCCGCCTCCCCTCGGTCTCGGTATAAAGGTGGCTGGCTCCGCCTCCCCTCGGGCTCGGTATAAAGGAGGCTGGCTCCGCCTACCCTCGGGCTCGGTATAAAGGTGGCTGGCTCCGCCTCCCCTCGGGCTCGGTATAAAGGTGGCTGGCTCCGCCTCCCCTCGGGCTCGGTATAAAGGTGGCTGGCTCCGCCTCCCCTCGGGCTCGGTATAAAGGTGGCTGGCTCCGCCTACCCTCGGGCTCGGTATAAAGGAGGCTGGCTCCGCCTCCCCTCGGGCTCGGTATAAAGGAGGCTGGCTCCGCCTCCCCTCGGGCTCGGTATAAAGGAGGCTGGCTCCGCCTCCCCTCGGGCTCGGTATAAAGGTGGCTGGCTCCGCCTCCCCTCGGGCTCGGTATAAAGGAGGCTGGCTCCCCCTCCCCATCGGGCTCGGTATAAAGGAGGCTGGCTCCGCCTCCCCTCGGGCTCGGTATAAAGGAGGCTGGCTCCGCCTCCCCTCGGGCTCGGTATAAAGGAGGCTGGCTCCGCCTCCCCTCGGGCTCGGTATAAAGGAGGCTGGCTCCGCCTCCCCTCGGGCTCGGTTTAAAGGAGGCTGGCTCCGCCTCCCCTCGGGCTCGGTATAAAGGAGGCTGGCTCCGCCTCTCCTCGGGCTCGGTATAAAGGTGGCTGGCTCCGCCTCCCCTCGGGCTCGGTATAAAGGTGGCTGGCTCCGCCTCCCCTCGGGCTCGGTATAAAGGTGGCTGGCTCCGCCTCCCCTCGGGCCCGGTATAAAGGAGGCTGGCTCCGCCTCCCCTCGGGCTGGGTATAAAGGAGGCTGGCTCCGCCTCCCCTCGGGCTCGGTATAAAGGTGGCTGGCTCCGCCTCCCCTCGGGCTCGGTATAAAGGTGGCTGGCTCCCCCTCCCCTCGGGCTCGGTGTAAAGGAGGCTGGCTCCGCCTCCCCTCGGGCTCGGTGTAAAGGTGGCTGGCTCCGCCCCCCCTCGGGCTCGGTATAAAGGTGGCTGGCTCCGCCTCCCCTCGGGCTCGGTATAAAGGTGGCTGGCTCCGCCCCCCCTCGGGCTCGGTGTAAAGGTGGCTGGCTCCCCCTCCCCTCGGGCTCGGTATAAAGGTGGCTGGCTCCGCCTCCCCTCGGGCTTGGTATAAAGGTGGCTGGCTCCCCCTCCCCTCGGGCTCGGTGTAAAGGAGGCTGGCTCCGCCTCCCCTCGGGCTCGGTATAAAGGTGGCTGGCTCCGCCTCCCCTCGGGCTCGGTGTAAAGGTGGCTGGCTCCGCCTCCCCTCGGGCTGGGTATAAAGGTGGCTGGCTCCGCCTCCCCTCGGGCTCGGTATAAAGGTGGCTGGCTCCGCCTCCCCTCGGGCTCGGTATAAAGGTGGCTGGCTCCGCCTCCCCTCGGGCTCGGTATAAAGGTGGCTGGCTCCCCCTCCCCTCGGGCTCGGTATAAAGGTGGCTGGCTCCGCCCCCCCTCGGGCTCGGTATAAAGGTAGCTGGCTCCGCCTCCCCTCGGGCTCGGTATAAAGGAGGCTGGCTCCGCCCCCCCTCCGGCTCGGTATAAAGGTAGCTGGCTCCGCCTCCCCTCGGGCTGGGTATAAAGGTGGCTGGCTCCGCCTCCCCTCGGGCTCGGTATAAAGGTAGCTGGCTCCGCCTCCCCTCGGGCTCGGTATAAAGGTGGCTGGCTCCGCCTCCCCTCGGGCTCGGTATAAAGGTGGCTGGCTCCGCCTCCCCTCGGGCTCGGTATAAAGGTGGCTGGCTCCGCCTCCCCTCGGGCTCGGTGTAGAGGAGGCTGGCTCCGCCCCCCTCGGGCTCGGTATAAAGATGGCTGGCTCCGCCCCCCCTCGGGCTCGGTATAAAGGAGGCTGGCTCCGCCTCCCCTCGGGCTCGGTATAATGGAGGCTGGCTCCGCCTCCCCTCTGGCTCGGTATAAAGGTGGCTGGCTCCGCCTCCCCTCGGGCTCGGTATAATGGAGGCTGGCTCCGCCTCCCCTCTGGCTCGGTATAAAGGTGGCTGGCTCCGCCTCCCCTCGGGCTCGGTATAAAGGTGGCTGGCTCCGCCTCCCCTTGGGCTCGGTATAATGGAGGCTGGCTCCGCCTCCCCTCGGGCTCGGTATAAAGGTGGCTGGCTCCCCCTCCCCTCGGGCTCGGTATAAAGGTGGCTGGCCCCGCCTCCCCTCGGGCCCGGTATAAAGGTGGCTGGCTCCGCCTCCCCTCGGGCTCGGTATAAACGTGGCTGGCTCCGCCCCCCCTCGGGCTCGGTATAAAGGTGGCTGGCTCCGCCTCCCCTCGGGCTCGGTATAAAGGTGGCTGGCTCCGCCTCCCCTCGGGCTCTGTATAATGGAGGCTGGCTCCGCCTCCCCTCGGGCTCGGTATAAAGGTGGCTGGCTCCGCCTCCCCTCGGGCTCGGTATAAAGGTGGCTGGCTCCGCCTCCCCTCGGGCTCGGTATAAAGGTGGCTGGCTCCGCCCCCCCTCGGGCTCGGTATAAAGGTGGCTGGCTCCGCCCCCCCTCGGGCTCGGTATAAAGGTAGCTGGCTCCGCCTCCCCTCGGGCTCGGTATAAAGGTGGCTGGCTCCGCCTCCCCTCGGGCTCGGTATAAAGGTGGCTGGCTCCGCCTCCCCTCGGGCTCGGTATAAAGGTGGCTGGCTCCGCCTCCCCTCGGGCTGGGTATAAAGGTGGCTGGCTCCGCCTCCCCTCGGGCTCGGTATAAAGGTGGCTGGCTCCGCCCCCCCTCGGGCTCGGTATAAAGGTAGCTGGCTCCGCCTCCCCTCGGGCTCGGTATAAAGGTGGCTGGCTCCGCCTCCCCTCGGGCTCGGTATAAAGGAGGCTGGCTCCGCCCCCCCTCGGGCTCGGTATAAAGGTGGCTGGCTCCGCCTCCCCTCGGGCTCGGTGTAAAGGTGGCTGGCTCCGCCTCCCCTCGGGCTCGGTGTAAAGGTGGCTGGCTCCGCCTCCCCTCGGGCTCGGTGTAAAGGTGGCTGGCTCCGCCTCCCCTCGGGCTCGGTATAAAGGTGGCTGGCTCCGCCTCCCCCGGGCTCGGTGTAAAGGTGGCTGGCTCCGCCTCCCCTCGGGCTCGGTATAAAGGTGGCTGGCTCCGCCTCCCCTCGGGCTCGGTATAAAGGTGGCTGGCTCCGCCTCCCCTCGGGCTCGGTATAAAGGTGGCTGGCTCCGCCTCCCCTCGGGCTCGGTATAAAGGTGGCTGGCTCCGCCTCCCCTCGGGCTCGGTATAAAGGAGGCTGGCTCCGCCCCCCCTCGGGCTCGGTATAAAGGTGGCTGGCTCCGCCTCCCCTCGGGCTCGGTATAAAGGTGGCTGGCTCCGCCTCCCCTCGGTCTCGGTATAAAGGTGGCTGGCTCCGCCTCCCCTCGGGCTCGGTATAAAGGAGGCTGGCTCCGCCTACCCTCGGGCTCGGTATAAAGGTGGCTGGCTCCGCCTCCCCTCGGGCTCGGTATAAAGGTGGCTGGCTCCGCCTCCCCTCGGGCTCGGTATAAAGGTGGCTGGCTCCGCCTCCCCTCGGGCTCGGTATAAAGGTGGCTGGCTCCGCCTACCCTCGGGCTCGGTATAAAGGAGGCTGGCTCCGCCTCCCCTCGGGCTCGGTATAAAGGAGGCTGGCTCCGCCTCCCCTCGGGCTCGGTATAAAGGAGGCTGGCTCCGCCTCCCCTCGGGCTCGGTATAAAGGTGGCTGGCTCCGCCTCCCCTCGGGCTCGGTATAAAGGAGGCTGGCTCCCCCTCCCCATCGGGCTCGGTATAAAGGAGGCTGGCTCCGCCTCCCCTCGGGCTCGGTATAAAGGAGGCTGGCTCCGCCTCCCCTCGGGCTCGGTATAAAGGAGGCTGGCTCCGCCTCCCCTCGGGCTCGGTATAAAGGAGGCTGGCTCCGCCTCCCCTCGGGCTCGGTTTAAAGGAGGCTGGCTCCGCCTCCCCTCGGGCTCGGTATAAAGGAGGCTGGCTCCGCCTCTCCTCGGGCTCGGTATAAAGGTGGCTGGCTCCGCCTCCCCTCGGGCTCGGTATAAAGGTGGCTGGCTCCGCCTCCCCTCGGGCTCGGTATAAAGGTGGCTGGCTCCGCCTCCCCTCGGGCCCGGTATAAAGGAGGCTGGCTCCGCCTCCCCTCGGGCTGGGTATAAAGGAGGCTGGCTCCGCCTCCCCTCGGGCTCGGTATAAAGGTGGCTGGCTCCGCCTCCCCTCGGGCTCGGTATAAAGGTGGCTGGCTCCCCCTCCCCTCGGGCTCGGTGTAAAGGAGGCTGGCTCCGCCTCCCCTCGGGCTCGGTGTAAAGGTGGCTGGCTCCGCCCCCCCTCGGGCTCGGTATAAAGGTGGCTGGCTCCGCCTCCCCTCGGGCTCGGTATAAAGGTGGCTGGCTCCGCCCCCCCTCGGGCTCGGTGTAAAGGTGGCTGGCTCCCCCTCCCCTCGGGCTCGGTATAAAGGTGGCTGGCTCCGCCTCCCCTCGGGCTTGGTATAAAGGTGGCTGGCTCCCCCTCCCCTCGGGCTCGGTGTAAAGGAGGCTGGCTCCGCCTCCCCTCGGGCTCGGTATAAAGGTGGCTGGCTCCGCCTCCCCTCGGGCTCGGTGTAAAGGTGGCTGGCTCCGCCTCCCCTCGGGCTGGGTATAAAGGTGGCTGGCTCCGCCTCCCCTCGGGCTCGGTATAAAGGTAGCTGGCTCCGCCTCCCCTCGGGCTCGGAATAAAGGAGGCTGGCTCCGCCTCCCCTCGGGCTCGGTATAAAGGTGGCTGGCTCCGCCTCCCCTCGGGCTCGGTATAAAGGTGGCTGGCTCCGCCTCCCCTCGGGCTCGGTATAAAGGTGGCTGGCTCCGCCTCCCCTCGGGCTCGGTATAAAGGTGGCTGGCTCCGCCTCCCCTCGGGCTCGGTATAAAGGAGGCTGGCTCCGCCTCCCCTCGGGCTGGGTATAAAGGTGGCTGGCTCCGCCCCCCCCTCGGGCTCGGTGTAAAGGTGGCTGGCTCCGCCTCCCCTCGGGCTGGGTATAAAGGAGGCTGGCTCCCCCTCCCCATCGGGCTCGGTGTAAAGGTGGCTGGCTCCGCCTCCCCTCGGGCTGGGTATAAAGGTGGCTGGCTCCGCCTCCCCTCGGGCTCGGTATAAAGGAGGCTGGCTCCGCCCCCCCTCGGGCTCGGTGTAAAGGTGGCTGGCTCCGCCTCCCCTCGGGCTCGGTATAAAGGAGGCTGGCTCCGCCTCCCCTCGGGCTCGGTATAAAGGTGGCTGGCTCCGCCTCCCCTCGGGCTGGGTATAAAGGTGGCTGGCTCCGCCTCCCCTCGGGCTCGGTATAAAGGTGGCTGGCTCCGCCTCCCCTCGGGCTCGGTATAAAGGAGGCTGGCTCCGCCTCCCCTCGGGCTCGGTATAAAGGAGGCTGGCTCCGCCTCCCCTCGGGCTCGGTATAAAGGAGGCTGGCTCCGCCTCCCCTCGGGCTCGGTATAAAGGAGGCTGGCTCCGCCCCCCCTCCGGCTCGGTATAAAGGTGGCTGGCTCCGCCTCCCCTCGGGCTCGGTATAAAGGTGGCTGGCTCCGCCTCCCCTCGGGCTCGGTATAAAGGAGGCTGGCTCCGCCTCCCCTCGGGCTCGGTATAAAGGTGGCTGGCTCCGCCTCCCCTCGGGCTCAGTATAAAGGTGGCTGGTCTCCGCCTCCCCTCGAGCTCGGTATAAAGGTGGCTGACTCCGCCTCCCCTCGGGCTCGGTATAAAGGTGGCTGGCTCCGCCTCCCCTCGGGCTCGGTATAAAGGTGTGTGGCTCCGCCTCCCCTCGGGCTCGGTATAAAGGAGGCTGGCTCCGCCTCCCCTCGAGCTCGGTGTAAAGGTGGCTGGCTCCGCCTCCCCTCGGGCTCCGTATAAAGGAGGCTGACTCCGCCTCCCCTCGTGCTCGGTGTAAACGGGGCTGGCCCCGCCTCCCCTCGGGCTCGCTATAAAGGTGGCTGGCTCCGCCTCCCCTCGGGCTCGGTATAAAGGTGGCTGGCTCCGCCTCCCCTCGGGCTCGGTATAAAGGAGGCTGGCTCAGCCTCCCCTCGGGCTCGGTATAAAGGTTGCTGGCTCCGCCTCCCCTCGGGCTCGATATAAAGGTGGCTGGCTCCGCCTCCCCTCGGGCTCGGTATAAATGAGGCTGGCTCCGCCTCCCCTCGGACTCGGTATAAAGGTGGCTGGCTCCGCCTCCCCTCGGGCCCGGTATAAAGGTGGCTGGCTCCGCCTCCCCTCGGGCTCGGTGTAAACGGGGCTGGCCCCGCCTCCCCTCGGGCTCGGTATAAATGAGGCTGGCTCCGCCTCCCCTCGGACTCGGTATAAAGGTGGCTGGCTCCGCCTCCCCTCGGGCCCGGTATAAAGGTGGCTGTCTCCGCCTCCCCTCGGGCTCGGTATAAAGGTGGCTGGCTCCGCCTCCCCTCGGGCTCGGTCTAAAGGTGGCTGGCTCCGCCTCCCCTCGGGCTCGGTATAAAGGAGGCTGGCTCCGCCTCCCCTCGGGCTCGGTATAAAGGAGGCTGTCTCCGCCTCCCCTCGGGCTCGGTATAAAGGAGGCTGGCTCCCCCTCCCCTCGGGCTCGGTATAAAGGTGGCTGGCTCCGCCTCCCCTCGGGCTCGGTATAAAGGAGGCTGGCTCCGCCTCCCCTCGGGCTCGGTATAAAGGTGGCTGGCTCCGCCTCCCCTCGGGCTCGGTATAAAGGTGGCTGGCTCCGCCTCCCCTCGGGCTCGGTATAAAGGTGGCTGGCTCCGCCTCCCCTCGGGCTCGGTATAAAGGAGGCTGGCTCCGCCTCTCCTCGGGCTGGGTATAAAGGTGGCTGGCTCCGCCTCCCCTCGGGCTCGGTATAAAGGAGGCTGGCTCCGCCTCTCCTCGGGCTCGGTATAAAGGTGGCTGGCTCCGCCTCCCCTCGGGCTCGGTATAAAGGAGGCTGGCTCCGCCTCCCCTCGGGCTCGGTATAAAGGTGGCTGGCTCCGCCTCCCCTCGGGCTCGGTATAAAGGAGGCTGGCTCCGCCTCCCCTCGGGCCCGGTATAAAGGTGACTGGCTCCGCCTCCCCTCGGGCTCGGTATAAAGGAGGCTGGCTCCGCCTCCCCTCGGGCTCGGTATAAAGGTGGCTGGCTCCGCCTCCCCTCGGGCTCGGTATAAAGGTGACTGGCTCCGCCTCCCCTCGGGCTCGGTATAAAGGAGGCTGGCTCCGCCTCCCCGGGCTCGGTATAAAGGTGGCTGGCTCCGCCTCCCCTCGGGCCCGGTATAAAGGTGGCTGGCTCCGCCCCCCCCTCGGGCTGGGTATAAAGGAGGCTGGCTCCGCCTCCCCTCGGGCTCGGTATAAAGGTGGCTGGCTCCGCCCCCCCTCGGGCCCGGTATAAAGGTGGCTGGCTCCGCCTCCCCTCGGGCTCGGTATAAAGGTGGCTGGCTCCGCCTCCCCTCGGGCTCGGTATAAAGGTGGCTGGCTCCGCCTCCCCTCGGGCCCGGTATAAAGGTGGCTGGCTCCGCCCCCCCTCGGGCTCGGTATAAAGGAGGCTGGCTCCGCCTCTCCTCGGGCTGGGTATCAAGGTGGCTGGCTCCGCCTCCCCTCGGGCTCGGTATAAATGTGGCTGGCTCCGCCTCCCCTCGGGCCCGGTATAAAGGTGGCTGGCTCCGCCCCCCCTCGGGCTCGGTATAAAGGAGGCTGGCTCCGCCTCCCCCCGGGCTCGGTATAAAGGAGGCTGGCTCCGCCTCCCCTCGGGCTCGGTATAAAGGAGGCTGGCTCCGCCTCCGCTCGGGCTCGGTATAAAGGAGGCTGGCTCCGCCTCCCCTCGGGCTCGGTATAAAGGAGGCTGGCTCCGCCTCCCCTCGGGCTCGGTATAAAGGAGGCTGGCTCCGCCTCCCCTCGGGCTCGGTTTAAAGGAGGCTGGCTCCGCCTCCCCTCGGGCTCGGTATAAAGGTGGCTGGCTCCGCCTCCCCTCGGGCTCGGTGTAAAGGAGGCTGGCTCCGCCTCCCCTCGTGTCGGTATAAAGGTGGCAGGCTCCGCCTCCCCTCGGGCTCGGTATAAAGGTGGCTGGCTCCGCCTCCCCTCGGGCTGGGTATAAAGGTGGCAGGCTCCGCCTCCCCTCGGGCTCGGTATAAAGGTGGCTGGCTCCGGCTCCCCTCGGGCTCGGTATAAAGGAGGCTGGCTCCGCCTCCCCTCGGCCTCGGTATAAAGGAGGCTGGCTCCGCCTCCCCTCGGGCTCGGTATAAAGGTGGCTGGCTCCGCCTCCCCTCGGGCTCGGTATAAAGGTGTCTGGCTCCGCCTCCCCTCGGGCTCGGTATAAAGGAGGCTGGCTCCGCCTCCCCTCGGGCTCGGTATAAAGGTGGCTGGCTCCGCCTCCCCTCGGGCTCGGTATAAAGGTGGCTGGCTCCGCCTCCCCTCGGGCTCGGTGTAAAGGAGGCTGGCTCCGCCTCCCCTCGGGCTCGGTATAAAGGTGGCTGGCTCCGCCTCCCCTCGGGCTCGGTATAAAGGAGGCTGGCTCCGCCTCCCCTCGGGCTCGGTATAAAGGTGGCTGGCTCAGCCTCCCCTCGGGCTCGGTATAAAGGTGGCTGGCTCCGCCTCCCCTCGGGCTCGGTATAAAGGAGGCTGGCTCCGCCTCCCCTCGGGCTCGGTATAAAGGTGGCTGGCTCCGCATCCCCTCGGGCTCGGTATAAAGGTGACTGGCTCCGCCTCCCCTCGGGCTCGGTATAAAGGTGGCTGGCTCCGCCTCCCCTCGGGCTCGGTATAAAGGAGGCTGGCTCCGCCTCCCCTCGGGCTCTGTATAAAGGTGGCTGGCTCCGCCTCCCCTCGGGCCCGGTATAAAGGTGGCTGGCTCCGCCTCCCCTCGGGCTCGGTATAAAGGTGGCTGGCTCCGCCTCCCCTCGGGCTCGGTATAAAGGTGGCTGGCTCCGCCTCCCCTCGGGCTCCGTATAAAGGAGGCTGGCTCCGCCTCTCCTCGCGCTGGGTATAAAGGTGGCTGGCTCCGCCTCTCCTCGGGCTCGGTATAAAGGTGGCTGGCTCCGCCTCCCCTCGGGCTCGGTATAAAGGTGGCTGGCTCCGCCTCCCCTCGGGCTCAGTGTAAAGGTGACTGGCTCCGCCGCCCCTCGGGCTCGGTATAAAGGAGGCTGGCTCCGCCCCCCCTCGGGCTCGGTATAAAGGTGGCTGGCTCCGCCTCCCCTCGTGCTGGGTATAAAGGTGGCTGGCTCCGCCTCCCCTCGGGCTCAGTGTAAAGGTGGCTGGCTCCGCCTCCCCTCGGGCTCAGTGTAAAGGTGACTGGCTCCGCCTCCCCTCGGGCTCGGTATAAAGGAGGCTGGCCCCGCCTCCCCTCGGGCTCGGTATAAAGGTGGCTGGCTCCGCCTCCCCTCGGGCTCGGTATAAAGGTGGCTGGCTCCGCCCCCCCTCGGGCTCGGTATAAAGGTGGCAGGCTCCGCCTCCCCTCGGGCTTGGTATAATGGAGGCTGGCTCCGCCTCCCCTCGGGCTCGGTATAAAGGTGGCTGGCTCCGCCTCCCCTCGGGCTCGGTATAAAGGTGGCTGGCTCCGCCTCCCCTCGGGCACGGTATTAAAGGTGGCTGGCTCCGCCTCCCCTCGGGCTCGGTATAAAGGTGGCTGGCTCCGCCTCCCCTCGGGCTCGGTATAAAGGTGGCTGGCTCCGCCTCCCCTCGGGCTCGGTATAAAGGTGGCTGGCTCCGCCTCCCCTCGGGCACGGTATTAAAGGTGGCTGGCTCCGCCTCCCCTCGGGCTCGGTATAAAGGTGGCTGGCTCCGCCTCCCCTCGGGCTGGGTATAAAGGTGGCTGGCTCCGCCTCCCCTCGGGCTCGGTATAAAGGTGGCTGGCTCCGCCTCCCCTCGGGCTCGGTATAAAGGTGGCTGGCTCCGCCTCCCCTCGGGCACGGTATTAAAGGTGGCTGGCTCCGCCTCCCCTCGGGCTCGGTATAAAGGTGGCTGGCTCCGCCTCCCCTCGGGCTCGGTATAAAGGTGGCTGGCTCCGCCTCCCCTCGGGCTCGGTATAAAGGTGGCTGGCTCCGCCTCCCCTCGGGCTCGGTATAAAGGTGGCTGGCTCCGCCTCCCCTCGGGCCCGGTATAAAGGTGGCTGGCTCCGCCTCCCCTCGGTCTCGGTATAAAGGAGGCTGGCTCCGCCTCTCCTCGGGCTCGGTATAAAGGTGGCTGGCTCCGCCTCTCCTCGGGCTCGGTATAAAGGTGGCTGACTCCGCCTCCCCTCGGGCTCGGTATAAAGGTGGCTGGCTCCGCCTCCCCTCGGGCTCGGTATAAAGGTGGCAGGCTCCGCCTCCCCTCGGGCTCGGTGTAAAGGAGGCTGGCTCCGCCTCCCCTCGGGCTCGGTATAAAGGTGGCTGGCTCCGCCTCCCCTCGGGCTCGGTATAAAGGTGGCTGGCTCCGCCTCCCCTCGGGCTCGGTACAAAGGTGGCTGGCTCCGCCTCCCCTCGGGCTCGGTATAAAGGTGGCTGGCTCCGCCTCCCCTCGGGCTCGGTATAAAGGTGGCTGGCTCCGCCTCTCCTCGGGCTCGGTATAAAGGTGGCTGGCTCCGCCTCCCCTCGGGCTCGGTATAAAGGAGGCTGGCTCCGCCTCCCCTCGGGCCCGGTATAAAGGTGGCTGGCTCCGCCTCCCCTCGGGCTCGGTATAAAGGAGGCTGGCTCCGCCTCCCCTCGGGCTCGGTATAAAGGTGGCTGGCTCCGCCTCCCCTCGGGCTCGGTATAAAGGAGGCTGGCTCCGCCTCCCCTCGGGCTTGGTATAAAGGAGTCTGTCTCCGCCTCCCCTCGGGCTCGGTATAAAGGTGGC